>NC_052510.1:45020342-45047794 GCF_014356525.2 Nilaparvata lugens | reverse complement strand
ATGAGGAAACAAGCTCCAAATCCCATATTATTCAACAATAGAGTCATCAATTCTCTCAGATAGAGGCGGTTGTATATATCAGGTATAATTAGAATAGCTCGGTAACTCTGAAAAATATAAAGCAGAACATATAATAAACCACTTTTTGCTTTTAGAAAAAACGACTAGCAGTCAGATATTTTACAATAAATGAATTAATCACTCACTGGACAACGAGATTTTTCTTGGTTGATAAGATGGCGGAACTGCCGAAAGATCTCGTTGTCCAGTGAGTGATTAATTCATTTATTGTAAAATATCTGACTGCTAGTCGTTTTTTTGTAAAAATAAAAAGTGATTCAATAATAAGCAGTTCGTGATGGAAAACAACATTGAAGAATATAATAAACATTGACTTTCCTAGAGGAATATGAGTGAGTATGTAATAATGAAATATTTCTTTGGAAATTATTGAAGTTCCTTACTTTGAAATCTTTATGCGATATGCCGAATTTGTACTCGAGAATGAAGCTCCAAATTGCTTGTAGATCAGCCAGGACTGCAGTCAAAGATCCTCCCACTCCGTTATGTACATTCAAATCGCCACGTTTTATCGGAAAATGTACATTAAAGTCTAACGCCGGATCAAGGTAGAGAACCTGAAATTCAGAAAAAAGCTATGTTATTATTATGCTATTAAGTATAGCATATTTGCATTTTTCACTTTGGAATATTTTAATTTTTCTCAAATGTAAGCATAGGTCGGAAAGGTGTAGTTTGACCTCTAAGTATATTCTCCATACTGTGTATGGACTTTGCATATTAGCATCACTCTTGCATGTCAAAATAGACATAAGTCTATGTTCTCAAGAAGAGAGGAAGTGCACACCTACAATACTCGGGGGAGGACCAACTTGGATGTTCCACGCCGTCGACTGTCTAAGGTTAGGGATTGTTTTCCGGTGCTGGCAATCAAGATGTTTAACTGCCTGCCACATCCAGTGAAGGGGCGCTCACCTACAGCGTTCAAGAACACCCTATCAAGGTGGCTCATTGTAAGGAGCTTTTATTCTTTAGAAAATTGTTCAATGATGACTATGCTGGTCTGTGACGCCGCCATCTATGTGTTAAATACAGTTTTAATTTTTTACACGATCTATCCGGGGAAGCCTGGTCATCGATCACGATATTGGATAAATTGGATATGAATTTTACATGTGAATGCCAGGTACAATTTATACGAAAGTTCATATTCAAGGCTGGAAATGGGATTTTCTTCTGTTTTATATATGAGTCACAGCAAACGACCAGTGGCCAATAATTTCTTTACAAAAGCTTGAAATTTAAATTGTGTTGGTTTTTATAAAATACATTTCTTCATTTTTAAAATGTAAAGGCTATTTGAATGATTGTCTTAAGATGAGGAAATCTTGTAGGTCTGCCTATTTTATGTATTCATATTACAAATTGCGTTGAATCTATATATACATTGAATCACATGGGTTTCTATTCAGACTGTAATCTACATTATTATTGATTGGTTGTCACCTCATTGCCGACGACAATGTTCTTCTCGGGTTTGATGAACTGGTCGGAGGTGGAGCAGGGGGTGGTGACAGGTGCGGGTTTGGCTTGTCGGTTGAAGGCGGCAATCTGCTGGGGTGGCGTCGCATAGCGTCGGCGGCCGTCCGACTGCAGACATGACTGCAGAGTGTGCGAGATCTGCAGTCGAACCTCATCCATCTCTTGCGCCACTTCTGTACTCTGCAATCCAAACACTCACTTCGATTAAAAGAAAAGATAACTCTTTATAATTATATTACTTATATCTGATGGGATGATTTATTAACTTATTGGTGTAGTGTACTTTGTTCTAGATTGATGTAAACAATAAAACTTGATTTGATAAAGATATTGATGATTGATGGTGCATTGAGTATTTTCTGTTGTATCAAAGCATATTATATATTAAGAAATTAGTTGTAGGCTATAAGAGGAGATGTGGTATGATGTTGGCAATTAATACCACTATATATTTCAAGATTCAAGATTTTATTCGCCATTAAGTACAGTACAGTTTTATCTTATGCTTATTTGAAAACACTTTGTATGATATGATAAGTTTATACTTTTTTTACAAGTGGTATTGATAACATCAATGTATTTTTCTTGAGGAGAAAGATTTTCTATGTCTTTCGTTTGTGCATGTCTTTTCAAAGATCATTTGGAATTGGAATAGAATTTTGAAATAGACTGACTCATCTAGAAAAAACCCGAGTCTATACTTAATTCATGCAGACGAACAAGCTCGAGTCAAGAAAACTACGATAGATTATTGCCATGCCTGATTTGATGGGTCTTTACTAATCTAACACTACACTTTTAAAAAATCAAAGAATCAAACAACTATAATAAATAGATCAGCTAATAGAATCACTCATAATAGGCAAAGAAAACAACAATTTCAAGTTACTTAGTTGACATTCTTCATCTGATTTGGGGCGCATTACTATCTTTCATTCAGATAGTAATACGTCACAAAACCAAAAAATATCAGTCAAAACGTAGATTAAACGGCAAAAACTCAACATTAAAAAGAGCCCAAATTTTCGTCGATAACAAATCACTGTATTTTTAAAGCCTTCTTTATCATTCAATTTTGTAAACTTTTTTCACTGCACTACACTGTCGTTGATGTTTACTTCTTGAAGGGGTGGAACATGAACCGCTTAGAGGTTATCTAAAGATAACAATAATTGTCTGTACATGGTGGAATACAATTAAACTCAATCAGGACATAGGACAATATAGAACATAAAAAATAAAACTACATACTACTATTTGAGAAAATGAATAGCTAAAACTCTACTTCGATATCTAAAACGATTTCAAAGTTATTTACATTCAGAGATACCAATAAATTATAGCCTACAAAAATGGAATAAATGAGTACATTAACAATCTGGAAGATCAAAAATTTCGAATAAAAGTTTTAGATGTGTAAGAAGATTTTACTGTAAGTGTTTGCTAAGGGTGGCAACTGACTGTAAAACATGCATGTTCATCACGCACACACTATTGTGTTCGTCATGTTTGTTTTTTATCATCGAGAGGCTTCCAACATAACATAAACAATAAATAAAACACTGAAAAATAAAAAATGTTAATGATCAAAAAATAATTTAACCTCAAATAGAGCAGCGAAGAAAAATAAACAACAAAAAATCAAGGATACAAAAATTAGCTCCGCTAATCGGTGGACTATTGTAATCATTCTAATACGCTTAGAAACTTTCCATGCCCTCCAAGAAAAACATAATTTTTAGTTTCTTCGGGATACGCTAAGCTACGTTGCTAGACGCAACCACTGTGTCTAACATCCAATGCATGAGTTTGTTTCAAAAGGTACGCTGCTCTACACTTAAGGAGCCCTCCAAAAAAACGATATATCTATTCAATGGCAGAGCTGGTAGATGAGCCCTTTTTCTGCAACACTAAGTACTGCCATCATAGAGAGATTAGAGTCTAAAGGATGAGACTCGCTGAGGACGCTGACACAGTCAATCTGGTTCCCCTAGTCAACGACGAAGAATTCAAGTATTAAATTAAGTATGTTATGTTTGAAGGGACGGATTCAGGATCCAAAGAGTCAAAGAACCACACACGTCAACCGGAGCTTATTGTGTGTCCCAAGTACGTTAGTTGGGCAAACCAATACCTGTGTCCTTTACAAGAACCAGGAGTTTTTCCCTATATTAACACCTTATTCATCACCTGGTTGCTTGCAGTCAAACAGAGCCCTTCTCCTTGCCCCTAGTCTCTCACAATCCAGTGTGATAAGCTTGGCAGTCTCTTCAGACTGGTTGGTCCTCGTGACCTACGTGAGTTCCACTCCTGGTCTTCTTTGTAGGTCCTTCCGCTGAAATTTCCTCTAGGGCGCCTGGCCACCATGACTCAGCCTCTTGACCCACATTTGTGCCTGGAATTTTTCACCCATCTTTGGTCTCATGGGTTTATTTCTTCAATTTATCTCTTTTAGCCCCTCCGAAACGTTGCAGGGTCAAAAGCCTCACCTCTCCAAAGAGGTTTTGTCTGAATGGCCGCCCTTCTTTGAGCAGTTGTGAGGTTTGGTCTCTCCACCCGCAAACTTGTGACCTAATAATAATAATAATCGCCTTTATTGATCAAATATACAACAATTTGTTACAAAAATATTTCTCTATAAGTATTAGATTACTGGCATTCGTACCATGGATAAGATCCGTCCGGGGGGAGAGGAGAAAGATAATTATTTTTCCCTTTTTAAGTTGCAAAATTTTACATTAATTATATTTAAACAATATGGCAAAGAAGTTTTTTTATTATTATTATTGCAAAATAAGATACGTTTTAAGAAAACTTTAGAAATTGAACTCCTGGATCAATGAATACTGTACTGCCAAGTAGCCCTACAGTAGCGGCTAACATCTCTCCAGTCACTGCCATTCAGGTACCTCTTCAGCTCCTCTCTCGACAGCAAGCCTCTCCTCAGGTAAGCGCACCGTATCTCGCGTAGTATGGGGCATCTGGCGACGAAATGCATCACATCCTCTTCTTCCTTCCAGTTGCATAGGGAGCACAGCTTCACTGGCTGATTGAACGTGTATCTGTTCAACTGGATCAGCTCTGTTCGCGCCTTGAAAAGCCATTTGATTAGTGCGAAGTCTTCCTGCTCACTGATGTAACCGGTGCCTTCTAGCTCTAGCTCGCAGTAAAGGCAGGTGCACTCACTTCTTAGCCGCTTTATCTTGCTGTCAATTATGAATCTCTCCTTCATCCTCGTCAATAAGCTGCTTATAGAGACATTCTGCGAGAGTATTTCCGCGGCATTGATGCCGTGCTGCCTTTCAAGCACATCCCAGTTATTGACAACAAAAGTCCCTGTTTGTGTGACCTCCAAAAATAATCTGGGATATCTAGCAATGGGCAGTTTCATGCACCTTCTCATGTATTTCACATGCAATTTCACTGTATACAAGAATAGTAGTAGACATCCAGTTTCCAAGAGTAGGGTAGAGTCTGGCCCACAAAGGGAGGCTGAATACTTTTTTAATGAAGAGTCGTTGCACCTTTTCTACAACTTCATACATCCTTGCACCCCACACTTGAGCTCCATAACACAGAGTGGACCTAGTTACCGCATCAAACACATTGCATTTTGCCTTGAATGATATATTTTTTGTAACAGCAGCCGATGATCATGTTCAGGGTGATTTTTGCCGAAGATAATCTTTCTTTGAAGTGACTAGCAAGAGATAGCTTGGAAGACAGGTCAATTCCCAGATATTTGTAGTTGTTCACTACCTCAATCACTTCATTATTGTATCTCCACACATCATGTCTTCCTATCCTACCACCTTTTCTGAAGATAATTATTTTTGACTTGGCCAGATTCACTTGCAAGTTCCATTTTACACAATATGCTTCAAGATTTGCTATCATTCTCTTCAGACCTATCCTATCTGGAGCAAGCATCACTACATCATCAGCATAAGCCAGGAGTTTGATGCATACATTCTTTATATTTATTTCTCCAACAAGGCAATCTTCTAAATCATTAATAAACAATGCAAATAGAATCGGGCTCAATAGGCATCCTTGCTTTACACCTGTGGTTGTTTCAAAATCTCTTGAGAGTCCCTGACTTCCCAATACTCTAGCTGATGATCCATGATATAAATCTCTTAGCGCTTTCAGCATTTTTGATGACACACCAATCTCAGAAAGCTTATACAAAAGAGAATGTCTGTCTATTCTATCGACTTGTGACGTATTTGAGTTCCACTTCTGGTCTTTTCTGTAGGTCTTTCAGCTGAGGGAGGGGTGATATTGCCTCTAGGGCGCCTGACGCTTGGCCACCCTCGACTCTTATTTTTACCTAGAGTTTCACCCATCCCTGGTCTCTTGGGTTTTTCTTACCCCCTCCCCCCAAAACTTTGTAGGGTTGAAAACCTCACCTTTCCCGAGAATTTTTGTCTGAATGACCACCCTTCTCCGAGCAGTGGTGAGTTTTGATCTCTGCACCCGCAAACTGCTCGTTTGCACTATTGCATTCTCAGGCATTCCTGGAGATTCATGCTTCTCTGGACTTCTGAAAAGCTCATTTTCCTTCTCCAGATGGGATGGTGTGATTGAGCTTACGGCAGATCCCGATGGGTTTGAAGGCAAGGCAACTTCTGGAGTTTCCTTGGGGTTTGGTTTGTTCATGTGGTTCCCACGAACAGCCAGGGAAGTGGAGTCAACCCAGACAGAGCCCCGCATGTCCAAACAAGACCAAATACTACAGGAGGGCGCCTGGTATCCTGCAGGCACCGTTAGAGACAAGACACCATATAAATGCATCACCCATCAGCATCACACCTTGGGTTGGCCTAAGAAAAAGTAAGAATATGACCAAGGAAGGCCTACAGATTGGAAAAGAAAGAAAGAATGACACAAAGCTAAGTCAATGAAAAAGTGCCATTCTTGAAATGAAAAGTTCCAAAGCACATTAAGGAGAAGAAGGGTGGTTTTGGAAGAAGGGCTTTGGAAAGGGGTTCGCGTCCCAAGTCAAGCAGGGATATTGTGGGTTTATTCTGGTTTTCAACAAATTCTTGATTATGTTGTTTACTCAATGGTCCCCTACTGGCGACGAAGACAACACAAGTAACAAGTAACCCACAGGTGGCTTAAATTAAGTGAGTATCCTGGCTCACTAGCAATTTCTGAACCACTCCAAAATTTTATTTAAGTAAGTAGCCTAGGTATCCTGGCTCACTAGCGGTTTCTAAACCACTCCAACATTTTGTCCTCTTCGGGCACTCAAACTGCGGATGCATTGTCTTCTTTAATGTTATTCCCACATTCAACGCAGGATTAGGTCAGGTCCCTAATGACTATGTAAAGCTAGTTATTTATCACTATTTGAATACTATAAATCAGATTATAAAATCATCTTATAGGCGTATTCATATCTGAAATACAGTCATGTATATAAGTTATGATGAGTGTGTAAGTGTGTCTTCAATTGTTTAATTTAAAGACCCAGTTTAAATTAATGGCTTAAAGACCCAATTGATAAAAATAACATAATTGAAAAAATGCATTATTTTTATTGTTTGTATATTTAGTTTAAGCATTAAAAAATATTAATAATATCTACCCTCTTGACTGTTGGTGGCAGAAGGAGGTCATGATGTGATTGTCCACCTATCAGGCGTTTTCTGGCAATGGCATGCAGTTCTGTGTGTGGATTCACGTCTGATGCTCTGCCGATCTGAACGTACAATGATCCAGGATGTATTATGATTACTTTATGGGCGGGGTGCTGGAAAAGTGAAAAAAATAATGTAAATATTAATTGAAACCATTGAGGCATGATAAATATTATTTGACAATTAATAGAGTGAGATGTACAAACTTGATGTTGTCAAGTAAGTCACAGCCAATAAGGATAAATTACACAGATAATATTATGAAAGTTAACTTATTCATTTTTACTGGTTTCTACTATCTTTAAGTATCAAGTATATGAGAGATTTATAAATTTAACACTGAATGAAAACTTTAATTATAAAGATTAGGAAAAGCCGGTGAAAACAGTCAAAATATCAATTTATCTGAATACTAAACTAATAAACAAAATTATGGCTTGCAATAAGTAATATAAAGAAAATACGACAAAATGTATAAATACCAACAGTAATAATAGTTCTAAACGTAATTAGCCAAATTCTAATATTGAAACGCAAACTGTACTAATGAATCTAACCTCAAATGTGCTCACCTCGTTATAAGTAGTATCCTGGAAGGTCATCCTTTCAATATTTAATTTTTTTAGAATACGATCAAGTCATTGAATAAAAACAATCTCATGTTTCTTTTATTAAACAGTAAAATATAGTCAGTTCTAAACAATTATTGAAAACATCAATATTCTCAGCATGTTCGTTTTTGCCCGCTTGTTTGTCTGACAATGACAAACAAGGAAACAAGAGTGAAAGTGTAAGGGGAAGGGGTCCTTTCTCTTTCTCCTTTGACTCTTTTTCTGTTGACAAATTGAAATGCAAACTCCTCAACCAAAACAACTTTTCAAATTTTAGAAAACAAAACTTTTATAAATTCTTGTCATTTGTCAAAATATTTTCTTCCAATTAAATTATTCTTTTTAAGTAAAAATCTTTATTTTTTTGCCAAATATAGTTTAATGTGTTCAACTGTAACAAGCAACAAGATAGTGACTTGATAATCAAGCTGTGCAGCTGACCGGTTACATCATTTCTAAAAAAATGTCCGTAAACAATTCAATCTTTTGGATTGCCTATTTTGGTTAACAACATTTTTTAAAACATGCACAATGTAGACCATAATGTTAATTACTAGAAACTTAATATTTTTATTAGCTCTATGTATTTTGTAGAATACTTACCGATAACTGTTTGAAGGTAAAATTTGTGGATTTGAAGTCATGATTTGTTGGTGAATGTAAAACAACGGTAAGTACTATAATTACGGATTGTATAAAACAAAGTTTTAAGCTATTGTAAAATTGTTTTATGCCTGGGACCTGTTAGTGTAAAATAAAACTAGATCATTTATATCAACTACTTATTGTAAAAAATCAGCTTAATTATTTTTGCATAGGCTAGTTAATACTGTAAAACACACAAAGCACATAGGATTGTTCTTGGACTTTCATTGGGCTACTAGAATTAAGTTATTGGACCTAATCAATAGAAATACATGGCGAATTTTATTGTTCATAAATGGATTATTAAGTTAATATTATTAATATTTAACTTTGCAGATGAGTCGCAGATTTAATAAATTGCTAAAGGATTCTGGCATGGTCCTTTCTCAGCCAAGAACAAGATCTACATCTCATTCAAAGGATATGAACACTCTTTGTCAAGACATCAGTTTGGAATTACTGTCAGGCAAGTTAAATAATTTTATTTTACATATTTTTTATATTAATTGCGCAATGCTTGGCTTATTCAATGCATTTTGTCATGGTCTCTTAATTAGTTAAAGTGTTTTATCTGTCGTAAGTTATATATTATATTAGGCTCTTATCACATTCAGCCAACAGTGAGTCGCCAAATATTAACCATTGGCAGTTGGCATTCAAATGTGAAGCAAGTTTGGGAAACCAGTGAGACAAGGATTTGCTGCCGAGCTGGACACCCGAGCAGGACACCAGCCGGGTTGCTAGAATTTTTTTGGCTGATCGCCAAAATCTTATGTTCCTAGTGCTTTGAGCACAATAAGTTTTTGCCCTTAATTGGGGGTATTAAAACATAATTGTACATAGGCTAATCATTCAGGTTATGTAGACACGTTGAAATCTACTCAATCTGAGATTCTCTCCCTGTCGTGGTTGACGACGGCATTTACGCACAAACGAAAACCCAGCTTAAGTAAAATAGTGACTAATCAGCTAACTCTGCCAAAGAATAAATTGGCTTCTGGACCAATCTTTATTTGATGAGCGTGTATAACCTTTTACGCAAAATATTTCTCACATCCATTGAAAGTTTTTTGAACAAATCATTGCCGCTGCTGGGAAACCTCTCTACGTTCTGTGGGATCTCCGAATTTGCTGCATGGTGGCTGTTGTATCGGTGGATGTCATGTCAACAGTTGGAAGTTTTCCTTTAAATACAGCAGGGAGGACAGGATATATATCGTCCATGTATGGTGAGGATCATCAGGTCCTTATAGTAGTCTCTGTGACTTGAGAATGAATTGCCCTCCTTATTGCCCTCTTTTGTAGCAGTAGTATATCACCTGGCAAGAAGGTACATGGCCTCACAGCAGCAATCCGTACAAAATGTGGTTGTCGAACAGGGAATGATAAGCCAAGACAATGTATTCCCTGCAAACAATGTGTCTCAACTTCCTAAGAAGGTAAGATCACCCTGATACATGCTGGCTACACTTCAATCTGACATCCACAAAAAACACAAGCAGCTCACTGGTTCAAAGTGTACTGATGATCTCATTAGGGAGCATATTAGATCATTCGTTTTCTCCTCATTCAACTTATTCGCTGTAAACCAGACCTTCATACTGTTCAGCAGTTGAGCTTCCTGGTCGACCGTTTTCCCTCTAGCTGTCAGTGTGGTGTCATCTGCAAAGAAGAGGATGGAGCCCTGGCTATCTGGGAACAGGATCGAGAGTAGGGGTTCAATAACCTTAAGGTACTTTTTGCTTCCCACTTTAATCACTTGATGAGGCTCCCTCAGGTGAAACCACATGCCTCTTCTTTTCCAAGTAGCTCATGACTGTATTCAAAATTGAACCGTGGACACCGTATTTCTGCAGCTTTCCAATCAATGTGCCACGGGACACACAATCAAAAGCTCCAACCCCCCGACTCTTGGTGACACAGTAACTGCTGAGACTGGTAGCTGAATCTAATAGCCAAGCTCAAATAATTCATAACTACTGTTTTCTCTGTTTGATACTTTGCATGCAATTCATGACTATAAAAAACTGATCACATATTGATTATAAAGTAATAGCCTACCTTTTCAACTAATAAAACTGCTGTTCTATAGATGACAAATCAAATTATTTGTTTAATCGAAGTTTAATAATTGAATGTTTAGTTGGTGGGACAACCGATGGTGAAGGAGAGGACGAAGAAGATGTAGAGATAAGAGAGGACAATAGAGATGAACAAGCAGAGACGCAACCCAACACCGATGTGGATAAGAGAGCAGCTTGCATTATCAGTCAAATTGAAAGAAACTCCACTCTAATGACCAATGACCCATTGGCTGAACAACTAAGAATGTAAGTATTATTGTGAAAAGAATGAAATACTCAATTATATGGATTCAATGATTCAGTTTCTATAATTGTGAAAAACATAGCGTATTGATCAAACTAAATGAGGAAGAGCAGATTTAGTCTCCTAGAATACCTTTTTTCCCCGAAGGACAACAATATTGATATAAACTCACCGGTTGCGGGATGTTATCTCACGCTATCTCCATCTTCATATCTCCGTCTTGCACTTTCCGGTACATTACTGGCATTTTTAGATGGACTGAATATTGTACTTCGACCATGGAGTCTGATAATGATAATAATTTTATTTCTTATCTGTACATCATATTGAATGTTAGAAAAACATAGATTTAATATCAGAATATAGTAGAAAATATATCTGTTAATGTCTATAGTATACTTGAATTACAACCAAAGCCCATGAATAATATTAAGATTCTGTATTAAAGGTGACATGAATAAAATGTTCATATCACTCTTTATGGATGCGAAAAAGCTAATTTAAACTGTATTGAACATTAGGTTACTTCCAGGTGCCAATTTTCCAAAAAAAATCAACGCATTTTTTTATGATGAATTTTTCCAAATTCTTGCTGGTGGACTATTCAGGTTTCTTCAACTGCTCAAAACTTGTTTAAAACAATTCAGTACTCTGCGCCTGGAATCTGAGAAAATTCGTTGTCCTTGTGTGGAGATATTTTCCTGCGGCTGAATCCATGCAGGTGTAAGCTATTGCAGTTTCAAGATGTTTCCAAGATGTACAAATACAGCAAAGGCAGGATCTTCTCTTGTCGAAATAAACCTATGCAAGGGATTAGAATGTTTTTTTTTATAAATTATTCTCAGTATCCGTTTCTGTGCTCCGAGGGACACAATGGACTTGGAAAATCATTCCCGATACATCCTCCAACAACTTCTAAGGATAAGAACTAATGCCTCGAAGGCTCATTTCACAAGAATAACTCATTTATGAATGTTGTCTATCTATTATTATTTATCATATTTTATAACTTATATTCAATATTCTCATCTATTATTTTCTTTGTTTATTGTAGAGAAACGCTAAAAGAGTTGACGCAGAGTTTGAGTGTAAAACGAACGGTGAGAGCAAAATTGGTTCAAACTGTGAGCCAAAAAAATAAAGTTCATCCAATTGGCTTTTTCAGGAGACTCAAGTATCGTTTGAGTATCGTTTTTACTAGGGTAAGTTCTTTCCATTACCCATACTCATTTCATATTCATTACAAACTCGATCGCGTCAATATTGAACAAGACATGATCGATAATTGCACGTATACTTCGTCTAAACCAGATGAATTGAAAAAAGAGGCTCAGTTGCACAAAAAAGCCTGTTAAATTTCAATCATGATTGAATTTCACAAGAACCAACACTAATTTTTGACAAGAAGGCTATTCCGAATGGTTCTTGAGCCATTTAATCACGATAAAAATTCAACAGGCTTTTGTGCCACTGAGCCGGAATCTTTTATTCTACTAGGCCTACCTATAAATAACAGAAACCACAAATCTTATCCTTTTTTCAGAGTCACTTGCTTCCTATTAGTTAGCTGACAATTCCGTGTCAGTATAAATCTCATGCTTTAAGTATGTTATAAAATCAGCTTCATTTTCTGTGAACAATTGTTTTTTGTTACTAACAACTTCAGCAATTGCGAGGAAAACAGGTTTTATTCTACAGGTATGACAAAAGTGAAACTGTTATCCACTCTAGATTCTGTGCTTAAAATTGCCAATCACAACTAAAATTCAAACCAGATTGGATCGGCTGATGGTTAAAATGTTTCAGTAAATTCTAGATTAGCTAGATTTAAAGCAGTAGATTTCTAACTTAGGCTGTCCAAACGGCCCTTGAAAGAGTCAACTTATCGTCACAGATTCAATCAGAGTATCAATCTTTTTTTCAGATAAGAATGTGGATTCATGATTTAGTTTACGGCTATGAGCTATGGTACGGCAGTCTGAAAACAATAGAAGGGCATTTCGGCAGCGATGTCGCTTCTTATTTCAAGTTTCTACGGTGGCTTTTCCTTTATAACTGTTTTGTTTTCATTATGAGGTGAGTGCTCAAGAAATTGGCTATGAGAGTTTTCCAATATTTGGCTTAAGTTAATCCAAGTATATTTTAACAATGTTAATATAATTTTATGCTCAAGCGTTATTTATTTTTTGTTCATTTTCATAATTTTCTTCCATGACAAATTCTAGTCAACTTTTCAACAAAAATAAGCTTCTATTTATCAATTTAAGTACATTCAAATATATGTAAAACGTGTCAAAATTTTCTTATTGGTGATAGTGTTTGTAAAACGTTTTGTTTTTTGGCAATGAATAATTATTATGAATTACAGCCTGTTGGTTATTTGCTATTCTATAGGATATTGAAGCTTATGTATCAGTAATACCATAAAGAAACAATAGCATAAGTAGATATCCCATGGTATAGGGCGTTTATGTCGTAACTTTTACTGTTATCTCAAGCCGATAGTCCGCGTAGTTCTTTCCCGTGAAGCTTTATGACGCTGGTAGTCTATCATATTGTGCCGTTCATACACTCTTAAGGTTCGAACCCACTAGAACGTATCAGACACGGACCGTGTCAGACCATGCCAGGCACGTAAAATAACAACTATGCCCACTACACCGGATCAACAGCGGTCTATGCCAGTACATTACGCGTATGGTACGGGTATGATACGCGTATGATACGCGTATGATGCCCGGTCAGAAGTTGTTGGGAACGCGTCAGTTAGCAAGAGAATGTAGCGGTGAACTGGTTACCAACGCGGTGCATACGCGGTTACAACGGGGTTTGCAGGCGTCACGTGCCATGCAAGGACCGTTCCGTCACAGACAAAATATACTGGCTGACAAATGTTGACCTGGACGTGCATGGCACGCTCCGTGCTTGGCCGGTGACGGAACGGTCTAATGGGTGCATTACATATCAAATGATGCAAAGAATATTTTTTTGCATGTGTCGGTACGGGCACGGTCATGGTATGATACGTTCTAGTGGGTTCGGACCTTTACCCGGTCAAAACAGTAAAAATCGACAGTAATCGGCTTGAGGTAACAGTAAAAGCTGTGACATAAACGCCCTATACCATGGGATATCTATTTACGCTATTGTTTCTCTATGGTAATACCTAGTAAAATGCTTGTTGAAAACTATTGCTTATAATTTATTTAATTTCCAGCTTTATATTCGTCATTATACCTCAGGGCATCTATGTTGAGAAATATAAAAGGAATGGAGTAGCACACGTTGACAATATCCTCACTTCAGTTTCTGACGTCATGAGCAGTTCAATAAACACACCTTCGAAAAACTTGTCACAATTCTCACTTTCTGACTTCATTACTGGAGAGGTAAGACAGATTTCCACAACATAATATATTATAGTGTCATTCACCTCATACATTATATGACGTGGATTTCACGTATAACAGTTACATTATTTGAATGAATAGCAATGTTTCTTGTGACCATCGAATAACAACCAGTAGAATAGTTCTCATTGTACTGTGTGCTTCAACATGTTGTGATTTATTTCTATTCATTTATTCCTTAGTATGAGAACAAGAATATTATTGATAAGCTCCAGATACCTCTGAATAGGAGGTCAGTGGATGAAAAGTTTTATTATGATTGAATTATTTGTATTTTGTATGAAATAATTATACATACGAAATTGTCTCAGAAGATTTGAAAAATTGACCATTCATAACTTGAGCATGTTGATGTTGAAGTATGCATTTTAATTCTGAAAGAAATTCAATTTCAATATATTTTCCAAAAAAAAAACATAATACACGAATATGAAATACAATATACAACACAACATATTTTGGAATCCCCCTACTAGACTATCCATCTCTGTGTAGGGATGGAGTACCACGTTATTACATAAGCTTAATCTGCTCATAGAAGTTAGAAGTAAATAATAGAGAATACACTTGGAATGTGTTAAAAATATTCTGATTATGAAATAAATAATACCTTGTGCTGATGTATTATTTTAATGTTGGAATAAGTATACTTAATACATTGATTGATTAATAGAATCAATAAAAAACAATATTAAATTGAAGACCGCAGTGACAGGGATTCCAGAAATTCTCAGAAGAGAGAATGAGAAAAAAACATAAACCAGACAGGCAAAACAGTCAGACTGGTTATATCAATGATAGAATAAATACCAATCAATTGACTGGAAACTTGAATAGTGAAATAATTCAAGTGCAGTTAATTTATAAAATGTATTTATATTCATGCATCTAGGCAGTCATGTTTGATAAATAAAGACCCACCTATCCATCAAAAATGCATCTATCATTTCAATTGAATATTTGTTTTTTTTTCAGGGATTCTTTACAAACTCAACAATGTATTATGGGTTTTATACTGACCAGAGTCTAAAAATTGGCTCTTTCATTTATTCTATTCCGACGGCATACTTTTTTACTGCCTTCTTCTCCTACTTATTCGTCTTCATAACACTATCAATTAGGTGGGTAAGTAGGAAGATTGTATCTTTAGCAGTAGTCATCACATCCAGACATGTGAAAGCTAAGAAATAAATGAATTAATCAATCAATTTCAATGAAACATAAATATAACTAATCCATTCGCACTATTTTCATATTATAATTAAAATTATGAATCATTACTGAAAACTTGTAACAATAATAGTAATTTAAAGATTTTCCAGCACTTCTAAATCACACAAATTTCTAAATTTTGCAAGTCATCAAATGCTCCATTGTAGATCTCCAATAGGAAACAATTCGAAGTTACCTAGGGAGGATATGATTAGTTCTATCTATATTGATTTTGTTGCTTTGATCGTCTTGAATAATTTATTATTAGTTGAAATATCAACTTTATTTTTACTTTACTTTATAGATCTCCAATAGGAAACAATTCGAAGTTACCTAGGGAGGATTATGATTAGTTCTATCTATATTGATTTTGCTGCTTCAATTATCTTGAATAATTTATCATTAGTTGAAATATCAACTTTATTTTTACTTCACTTTACTTAGTTGAAATATCAAATTTTTCCTAATACTTGAATCAAATAATTTTTACAGGATGGCAAGGTCATATCGTAAAAGTTTCATTGAAACTTCAGGTGGTGTAAAAAACGTCTATGCGCTGAAAATAATCTGTGCATGGGATTTCAGTATTGCAGACGAAAATGCTGCTAAACTAAAATCAGAGACACTAGCGCGCGAACTGAAGGTAAATCATAACATCTTAAAAACATATATTTTTAAATACTGTAATTATACAATTTCGACAATATTCATACCAAATTATTTCATTTCATTTATTTATCGTCACATTACATCAATTTTTGAGTAACACTCATTTGACTGGTGACATGTCAATACTAGAACAAAACTATATTTAAAAGACTTAGTTCTAACTTCTTGAAAGTAAAACAAATAAATACACTCTATGATGTATCTTATCAAATTCACATGGAAATGAAAGTCACAAAAAGTTGAGTTACACTCTACAGCCCCTTTTCACAAATTAAAATTCGGCAGCAGAGTATAGGGCTTTCTCTACTAGCATTTTTCTGACTGTTAGTTTGAATTTGTTTATTGAATCTAGATTTCTGATGGCTGCCGGTAATTTATTAAAATAACGTATTCCAGAGTAGAATGGAGTTTTTTCTAGAGCTGTGTGCCTGTGTACTGGAAAAACAATGAGACTACTATTACGTTTATTATACCCGTGATTATCTGTGCAGAATTGAAATTTATCTAAATTCTGTTTAACAAAAACTAACAATTGATAGATAAAAATAGATCGTAGCGTTAGAATGTTTAGGTTTTTGAAGAATGCTTTGCAAGAATCTCTTGATCTCAATCCACAAATGACTCTTATTATTTTTTCTGGATTATAAAAATTTTACCGCTATCAACAGAATTTCCCCAGAAAATGGTTCCATAGCTTAGATATGAGAAGACATATGCGTAGTAGACGGTCAATAGGGTGCTTTTGTCTAGTGAGTGAGAGAGGGTGAGAATCACAAAATAAGCTTGATTTAGTTTTTTTGTAAGGACCTGAATATGCTCCTTCCAAGTAAAACTCTGATCTATTATAAGTCCCAGGAATTTTGTTGAAGAGGACACTTTAACACT
The DNA here is from genome assembly GCF_014356525.2 of Nilaparvata lugens. Classification (NCBI taxonomy): domain Eukaryota; kingdom Metazoa; phylum Arthropoda; class Insecta; order Hemiptera; family Delphacidae; genus Nilaparvata; species Nilaparvata lugens. The sequence continues at coordinate 45,030,823 of NC_052510.1, read as the reverse complement.
GTCTTCAATTATTGGAAGATGTACTCTGTTCACTGCTGTTTGATTACGAGCAGAGCTAAATTGAATAAGATGGCTTTTATTATAGTTTAACGATAGACCGTTTGCTTCAAACCACTTTGACATTGCTGACAGTGCACTTTTCAATTTACTTGCAAGAGTGATGTGATCGGGGCTTGTTGCCAGAGCAGTTGTGTCATCTGCATACATAATTAATCTTATATCAGGTGCAGCACTTGTCAGATCATTAATATATACTAGGAAAAGCAAAGGTCCTAGTACGGATCCTTGAGGGACTCCATTTGGGACTAAAGCATATGAAGAAGATTTAGCGGACAATTTATCTCTCACACATTGTTGCCTATTATAAAGGTATGAGCTGAACCATTTTAGAGCGGTGCCATGTATTCCATAATAGCTTAACTTTTTCAGTAATATCTCATGATTCACACAATCAAAAGCTTTTGACAGGTCACAGAAGATGCTAGCAGCATGTTGCGACCTGTCAATCGCATGCGACATAACCTTGACAAATTCATAAATTGCACCTACAATGTCCTTGCACCTACGGAAACCGAACTGATTCTCATTAAATAATCCATTATTTTCAAGATGAGCAGTCAACCTGCTTGCGACAGCCATTTCATATACTTTTGAAAATACAGATAGTATTGCTATGGGTCGAAAATTTCCAAAGTCCTGTGGGTCTCCCTTTTTCAGAAAGGGTAGCACACAGCTGTACTTTAAGAGATCGGGAAACACTCCATACCTAAAAGACTGGTTGACTAGGAAGGTTAAGGGTTTAGCCAAGTTTACAATACATTTCTTTAAGAGGAAAGGAGGGAACTCATCCCATCCAGGTGCCTTTGATGCCTTCATTTTTTTATTAGATTAATTACTTCATGCTCTGTGACTGGATTAAATGAAATGAGAATATTATTTGTTTCTGGCTGCTTTCTACAACAATCAAGAGCTGCATGCATGTTGATATTTAGATTGAGTGTTTGGTAAATATTAGCAAAGAAGTTGTTGAATGAGTTCAGTGTGGATTCTATAGGAGTTTTTTCAAATACTTTAGATAGATTCAATTCTTTTGTGTTCATGCCTGTTTCTTGCTTAACAATTTTCCACGCCATTTTTGTCTTGTCAGAATTTTTTATTCTATTGCTGTTGTAAATTATTTTCGCCTGTCTAATACATCTGTTTAATATTTTTTATACTGTTTCACATATTCTCTGAATTCAGAGCAGTCACGTGATCTGCCTTGCATGTGTAGCTCCCTGGCCCTGGCACATGATCTACGTATTCCAGATGTAATCCATCCCTTATCACAGTTGAGTAATCTTTCTTTTGTATGAGGTTTTCGCGGGAAAGATTGTTCAAAATATAAGATTACCATTGTGTGAAACTTATTGTACAAAATATTAGGGTCGGAGATAGTATCACTCAATTGAAAAAGCGATTCCCAGCTCTCACTTGATAGAATGGTGTTGAAGAGATTAATATTATTTTTCGAAAATATTCTTATTGTTTTAAAGGTTTCTCTTTTTTTATTTGTATTTGATCTGTTTCGGTTGCAAGAAGTAAGCAGTTTATATGGAATGTCAACCAGTTGTGCTGTGTGATCAGATAAATCATTGTCAATGATTGTACTATTACACTGTCGTAGGTCAAAATCGGAAGCTACGTTGTCGATACATGTTCCAGAGCCCGGTGTAATTCTAGTCGAATCATCTGTGTAGTGCAGGAACAAGTTATAAGATTGTAATAAATCTAGGAACCTGATTTGGATCGTGCTATTGATTCCTTCATTATATCTATATTGAAGTCACCTGAGAGAAGTCTTTTGTATTTGGGATACTTTTTGAAACAGAATTCTAACAAATTATTCAATCTTTCAAAAAATATGTTCAAGGAATGCCTGGAATTGTTAGGATATATATATGCAAATTACAATTAGATTAAAATGTTCGTTAATTTTAACTCCGCAGCACTCAAAGTACTGTTCAATGTAAAAATTCTGAAAATCAGGTATAGCTTCACAAGATAGACGACTATCTATCGATAGGATACACGACCCTCCTCTTATTTTTTGTTGTCTGAAATTGTATGAGCTTAGGTTATATTCGTGAAATTTATGTACAAGGAAGAGGTTGTTTTCTCCTACCCAGTGCTCGGTTAAACAAATAATGGTAGGCTTTTTTTGCAAACTGGCAATGAACAAATTAATCTCGTCTAGCTTGTTATTCTGTATGATACCTTGAGTATTCCAGTGAAATACACTGAATGAAACCTCTATCATATCCTGAGAATTGAGCATATTATTAGTACTATTATTATTGGTATCATAATTATTATCATACCTATGATAATCACTACTATCATTATTATTACCATCACTATTATAACCGTTATTATTATTATTATTATTATTATTATTATTATTATTTTATTATTATTATTATTATTATTATTATTATCACTGCTATCATTATCATTATTACTATTATTATTATTATTTTCATTATCATTATTATTACTATTATCGTTATTGATATCATTAACACTTTTATTACCATCGTTTTCATTATTATTGCTATTGTTATGGCTATTATCATTGGTATGTGAATCTGAATGAGTTACATCTCTCTTGCTTCTAAAAAATTGTTCCCATTCACAAAAACAACACTAATGTCATTATCATCACCACCGGTATGAATGAGCTCAGCAGATGACTGATAGTTTGTGTCCAATTGTAAAGATTCACTCTCTCTCGTATCCCGGCACTCTGCACTATCGAGAACAACAGCAACCAAGTTGCGATTAATCCTCTCTTCTTCATCTGTCGCATTATTTGTGGCTGCACACTGAGATGTAGGGGTAGTATTGATTCTGTTAGGAGCTTCAAAGTGATGTATTACTGGTGGCCTCCGCCATGAAGTTGATCTTGAGAGAAGTCTCTCTATCAGTGATGAGACAAGCATCTGCTTCCCTTTACTGTTCAAGTGGAATCCGTGTTTCGTAAAATGTCTACGGTGCATGATTTCATTTATGTCGAAGAAATCAAATCAACGTGACTTAATCCAATTGCCACTTCGGAAATGTATGCATTAGCCGCTTCAATATTTTTGTAGTATGTGTGAGAAAGTGGTATATCACGTCGCAGAGGAATGCTTACAAAGACAACGTTAGTATGATTGAGATTTGAAAGTTCTTGTTGTAGGTGTTTGTAGATAGTATCGACTCTGCCTCCAGCTACATCATTCGCACCTGCCACTATGATTAAGCAGTCTTCCTTCCCCAAACCGTTCCCAATAGAGCCGCAGTTCACAATGTCCAGTAAGCCGGCGTTAGCTTTGCAGATTCCAAATACTTCAGTTCCAGTAAGACGATTATTGGTTATAATAGCGAGATCTCTGCTATGACTATCACCATAGAAGTGGATTTTCCAATAGGGAACATGTGTATTGGTTGAGAGTGAGTTCACTTGGTCGGTTGGAGTCGAAGCTAATCTAGTTGGATTGAAAGAGGTTGAGCGATTCTTAGAGGTGATTTTTGTGAGCATTTTTACTTGGAGTTGCAGAGATTCGTATTTGTTGGTTATAGAGTCATTAAGTTCATTGATTTCCTTGATAATAACATCTTGCTTCCGTATTTCCTCTTTTAGGTCCGCTATCTTCTTTAACGCAGAGTTCTCAGAAAAGTTATCTTTTTCCGATTGCTTGCTTTGTGAAACACTCGGTTGATCATCTTTAAGATTCTGTATCTCTTGAATAAGTGCGTTCCGGTGAATTAGCAGCTCATTAACACGAGTGACTAATTCATCTTTCTCATTCAATATTAAATCATCTGTTTGACATCCTGTGCTACATACTTGAACTTTCCGGTTATTAATTATTCTTGAGTCGAGTGACAATCTTTGAAGGGTAGCCGTGCTCTTAACTTTCTCAATTTTCTCATTTCCTTTGTCATAGCTCTTATCATTATTCATCATATTCGTTGGAGTAAGAGGTATCGGATGATTGACATCCTTCACAGTAGAAATTTTTATTTTTCCTAATGTTGAATCAGTCGTAATTGTACCTGAACAGCCCTTATGAATACATCTCCACACTATATCGCCGTTGATTAGAGGATGGCTTCTTCTATAACATTGTTTTTCATGATATATGCCTATGGTATTTCTTGGAGTTTTGTAAGTAGTGACTGACATATTATTATTTTTTTTTCTTAATCACAGATATACAGCAGGTAGGCTATCAGATAGCACGGTATTATATTCGACGAAAATAGGCTAGTATTGTCTTTGGCACTATTGAGTTCTGATAAGAATCACAGCTAAGCTCGACGATAACGGTCAAGATAAGACACCACTATTATGCAGTTCTTTGATCAGTGGTAATAATGACACAAATGGACAGGAAGCACCTGTGCAATGTGATACGCAGTTGGAATTGTAAGCTTTGTATCATCCTTTCATTCAAGAAGGGTGAGAACGCGCAACAGCAGATACAATTGGGTGAAGCAACAAGTATCAAGCGTAAGGGAGCTTCCGAAATTGTTTGAAAGTCTATTTTACAGCACTAATATTCTCTCGCAGGGTTGAGAATTATTGAGGTGATTTTTTGTCTGTTTAGATTTAGTCAAGTCGGGTCAAAGTCCAGAATTGGTGTTTCAACGATACTTTCCACAGTTTCTAGTCCTTGTCATTTAATAGGTTAGATCACTAAAAACACGCTCGAAAATAGATGGAGGGCCAAAAACTCACTCTGATTGATCGCTGCCTTCAATCATGACCACAGATGAAAGTTCACATGTACTTTAGATGAAACTAGAATCCCGAAATTAGTAATAAATGAGAAAAATAACACAAACAGTCTCTAAGTTAAACTTCATGCAGCCATCAGTGCTGCCAACTATTATTATCCAACTGTTTAATTAAAGAGAAATTTAATTACTTTTTCTAATCAATTTGCTCGTATAATAATATGTGTTTTTTCAAGATTGAAAAAACGTTTGGTCCAATTTTTAATATTCTAATATTAATTCAATAAATTCAACTACATCGGTATTGAGAAATCAAATAAAATTCTAATTATTTCGTTTTTCAAACCTTGAAATCACTTGCTTTTTATAAACAATATCTCTCATTGAAAATTAACAATAGTTTGAAATCAATTCAAAGATCAATTATTCAGTTTTATTCAAACTTCAATTATTTAGTCCTAACTTTAATCTCATCCAATATTAAACTCCATACAGTTATTTGCACGAAACAAAACCGTATTTTGTTAGAATCGTTCTTTTTGTTATTATATTGTCATTTTGTATGAATTTGAGTGGATGAATTTGATTTGATATAGATAATAAATAGTATTGCATACAAATGAATGTTTTTATTTATTGTTTTTCAGGAAATGTTGACCGATGACCTGAAATCGTCGTACCAGAAGTCGAAATCGATGCGGCGCGTGTACATAGTGGTGGTGCGTTGTGTTGTGAATGTGCTGTTCTTTGTGATGCTGGGAGGCACGGGCGTTCTAGTCTACACTCTCCTCAATCGGCTGCTGCTCAACAAACTCAACAGTCACACCTCGGGCCTTGTCACAGCCATCATACCTGGCAAGTATGCTGTAAGTACCTCACAAACTTACCATCTTAACTCAAGTCACAATACTGATTTAAATGGAAAATAAGTACGGTAATTAATCAGTTTTATATTAATAAAATTACGGTACACCTAAACCATGCAACCAAGTGAAACTGATGAATCACTGGCTGAAACTTCAGAAACAAAATGAAAATACGTACTGGTTTTATACATCAACGTCTTATTATTTCGATTATTGAGAAATACTACAACATCTCTCATAACATACAATCAAATTATTAGACACAAGTAGGTAACCCGTGCTCCACTATGGTTTAATTAAAAACTTGACAACTTGACCATCTGAAATCTTGAATAATTCAAAATAGGTCTATAATTTTCCTCGGTAAATTAAGAATCTCTATGCAAAGCTTCAAGTCGTTCAGACGTGTTGCGTCATTCGTGAATTTTCTATCCAATACGTGCATAAGTCAATTCTTTCCTTTATTATATTGTAGATTATGATAGTTTAGATTTATTGACCGAAGCGAAACTGAGGTCTTAGTTTCGACTCGATCGGCTTTTGTCTGTTTGTTTGTTTGTATCGCAGTTACAGTCGCAGTTATTGTCCGATTTTGATGAAATTTGGTATGCAAGTTCTTTGAAACAAGGCGCAGAAACGTATGTGTAACGATTTTTGGTAAGACCTCCGGTTTTTTGTAATATTTAAAAAACCGCAAACTAACCTTAAAAGTTACTTTTTCGTACCTTTGAAGATACAGCAATTCATGTTCCTACTTTTTCGCATCCACTGTTACCAGGGCATGGTATCCAAGACGGTTAGAGCGTAGTTTGACACACTGTGGGACCCAGGTTTAAATCTCGTTCTGACCAGTTTTTTTGCAGACGATACTAATTGTTTTATCTTATTCTAATAATATATCATTATGAAATTATTATTATTACTATATAGAATAATTAAATTGATTTATCAAATTAAATGGATAAATTATTTTAAAAAAATCTTTAATATCAATACATAAATAACTATTATTATCTATGTTACAAATAACTCAACTATTTTAGTTGTGGACAATTTTTATAATCATAAAATTAATCAACTAATAAATCAACAACTATTTTACTTGTAGATAATATTTAACATCATAAACATTTCTCTAATCTCCAACTTCTTTTATTCATAACTATCAGTTATTATTTTAGTTATTCTCTAACTGAATTTTCAGTTTATCAGGTACAATAATTGTTGTATTGTATGCATTTTTTGTGCATATTTGTGTTGCTCTACAGTGTCAAGTCTTTTGTTTCCCTTAGGTATGAGATCTGAAACCGATTTGTGAGCATTAACATTCTGCATAGGCATAACAAGCCATAACATTGAATCCACTTTTCATGAAAAACATCATTAGCAACCTCCTGTCATTGTCACCAACAAACTCATCTCATTTAGAATCATTTTCCATCTCACCATCGTCTGTGAGACGATTCATCATCTAAATTGCCTACTGCATATTGTATTTTTCCATCAGTTGATCGATTTCTTATAATTAATTATTAGAAAAGTTGTATATTTATTTATAATATATTTATGTTTATATTGTAAATATGGAGACGATATAAAGGTACCTCCTCGATAAGTCCAGTGTCCCTGCAAACAGTGTCTCTAGCACTTTCAATGGAGAAAATAATAGATGACATGGCTAAATCTTCACAATATACTGTACTTACTGTACTGGCACTTCTCATTAGATTGAAAGTTGTATTCATGAGCGAGGTCTACTGTTCACAGAACTACTAGTTAATAAGAAACAATACATAGGCCCTAAATAATCCTTGCTGAATGTATAAAAAACTTGTGTTGGTTTCAGCCAAAGTTGAGTTCTTCGGTGAATGGCATTGATGGAGATGATGAGAGTGAGCGTGATTGGCAGGTGGATCCGATCTTCATGTCGTTCGTAGTCACCTTCCTGCTCATCATAATGCCATTGCTCTTCTCTTGGATTGTCAGGTCAGCCAACATTATTTATTCATTTACGTTTGGTTTCAGTAACAGACAATTTGAACATTTACTTCCGGTTGCACAATATTATCTATTACATTTCAACCGTAATTAAATGATACTAGAGAGAAAGAAAAAGCTGATTACGTCTTCAAACAACACTTAATCTCGGTTAAATACCAAGAAATGTTCAAATAGAATTTTTACTAATAGTCTGTAGTTTTACTTTGTACAAATCCATTAATGGAGTTGAATCTAGCGTGAACGACAATTCAAAAGAAGCTGGATTCGCACACAACAGTGACAGTGAACAGTGAAAATATAATTCCCACAAGTTCTAATTGGACTATTCGCATTCAAACCGGCCGAGCGAGTATGAATAATCCCATTAGAACTTATGGGAATTATATTTTCACTGTCACTATTTTGTGGGAATCCAGTTTAAAATATAACAAGCTTTATGACTTGATAAAACGTATCTACTATACAGGGTGTTTCATAAGTAGTGTCGAACATTCTAGGGTATTGTTCCTGGATGATAGGAGACTACAAATGTCGTATTTTAAGTGTCCAAAACTCAGCGGTTATCCCTATAGCTGCCATTTTGTTTTTTCACTTGAAAATTTTCATCTCAAGAGCGAAATTATGTATTCATCTGAAATTTGGCATTAATACTTATGTTCTAAAGACTCAACTTCAAAAAATAAAATAAAAAATTTTCGATGTAAATTTTCAAAATGGCGGCCATTTTATATTTTTGATTGCAAATTTCACGAAAACCATTCACTTAACAAAAAAATTACAAGAGACAAAAAGTTAAAAATTTTATCAATATTTCAAGGATACCTCATTTATTAAGATTGGTTTGATTGAGTACTTTCTTTATGTAGATTACAATATATACTGGCTTATACACTTATATACAATAGCTTACAATACAGCAAAATTATAGATGAATTTACAATAGACTAAGAAAATAATTATTTAACTGTATATGATATGAAAAAGTAATTTGTCATATAATAACTATAGATAATTATATTGTTATGCATCTACATAAATTGGCGGAGCTTTGGACATATCAATGTCCATTCTTCAGAAAGAATATTAAAAATATCCTCCCCACTAACTCTCTACCAAAACGTTAATTTAATTAATTAAACTAAGGATTTATTTATTAATGGAAATATTGTAAAAGTTTTAATTAATATAAATATTTAAGGGAAAAAACAGAAAATTGATAGAGTAAAATAATTATATAGGTAGATAAGATCAAATTATTGATTAATAAAATGAAGTAGGCTGAAAGTAGATCAGAGTAATCAACTTTCAGTAATATACAGCAGTATGCAGTGGATAATTGAAATAACATGAGTTTATATTATATATATATATATATATATATATATATATATATATATATATATATATATATATATATATATATATAATTCGTTCTATAACATGGTTTAAAGGTTTATATTGGTGGAATGGGTGAGGGATGGTTGTCATGTGATCGTTCTAGGGCCGGACAGTTTCAGTCATTTGTTCCAAAATATGTTTTTTTAAAGTCAGGATGAAGCTCGCTCGGCTCTCGATGGACCTGATAGAAACAGGAAGTGCATTCCATGCACAACAGGCACTGACTAAGAAGGATTTTGTGAAAATAGTAGTTCGATGATTCGGTATCCTTAAAGTACTTTCTCCGGTTCTAGTATGTGAAGCATCTAGACTCCTACCTTCAGAGACAAATTTGAAATCATCTTTAAAATAGTTCGGATTACCGTATTTCAAGATATCTCTAACAAGCTTGACTATTCGAAAAAGCCTTTGATTGGGAAGCTTTAATGTTGAACTAGCAATGTGGGCTGGGGTGATATGATCATGGCGTTGGAGAGAGTAGACGAAACGTAGACAATAATTTTGGCAACGCTGTAGTTTATAATTCAGAGTGACTTGCATATCGTTAAGAACAGAATTACAATACATTAAATGTGGGAAGATGAGAGATTGAACCAATAATTATTTAAAGTTTCTAGGGAGAATATCGTGCATTTTCTTCAATTCATGCATGGCTGAGAATAAATACCTTTTTACAAGTTTTGTTCACTTGTTCTGACCAGTCAAGAGTATTATTCATAATAATGCCTAAATTTTCAACTGAGCTACAGTAAGGAATGTCATTACCATCCACACTAATTTTGTGAATCGATTCAAGTCAATATTGCTTATAAGTCGAGAATATTCAATTATAATGGGTTGTGTTTTGATGGTATTAAGCTTAAGGCCATTTTTCTTTGTCCATTCCACTATCGAATTGATATCCTGATTCATTATTCCAACTGTTTCATTAATTTTTGTTATGGGACAGCTTAAATAGATTTGAAGGTCGTCTGCATAAGTATGGAAACTGGAGAATTTGATAATGGAAGAAAGGTCATTAGCATACAAAGTGAAGAGGAGAGGGTCTAAAATTGAACCTTGTGGTATTTCATGCATAACGTTTTTCCAAGTAGACTTTTTGTCATCGACAGATACACATTGTTTCCTACATTGGTCAGGGAATAACAGAGAAATTAATTATTTTCGTACAGCATGCATAATCATAAACAAACAATATCATCAGAAAAACATTGTAAAATCATCTGGATGGCCATATGGAGCCATACCGAGTTACAAAGCTTCATCTTAAATACAATTGGAATTAAAAAAAATCTGGTGTGGCGCACTCACACAAATTTCCTTGCCGTTATGAGAATTGATCGCCTGACGCTAGTGTCACACTGACGCGCATCACAAGTCTACTCATAAACAAAGATCTAAGCCAGCTGGTGACAGGACGCTGGAGACATACGAGGTCTGCTATCTCTTTAT
>NC_052510.1:44980042-45020242 GCF_014356525.2 Nilaparvata lugens | reverse complement strand
TTCTATAGTCTGATTTTTACTCTAATATTGGCGTATGAAGGATGCTCCTTTTTTCTTTTATATTATCCTTGAAATGAAAATTTCCAAAACCTTGTACATACGTCGACGCGCAATTAAAAAAAGAACATACCTGTCAAATTTCATGAAAATCTATTACCGCGTTTCGCCGTATTAATGCGCAACATAAAAACATTTAAACATTAAGAGAAATGCCAAACCGTCGACTTGAATCTTAGACCTCACTTCGCTCGGTCAATTAATTTTTTATCATGGAAATAAATTGGAAGGTCATCAGTTCAAATGCTATTTAATGAATAAATTATACAAGAAATGAAGAATGTAAAATTAATGTATTTACAGCATTTAATGGGATTTCCGTTTGATAATATTAATTTATTTATTGTTGATTCTTGTTTCGTCTTCGGTATTGGAATTTTCTTCTATTTTTGCAGAAGGTTTTGATGTAGGTGCTTCAATGAACCTAAAATTACCAAAAATAATCACTTTTTCTAACAAAATAATGTAAAGTATTATTACATTGAAAATGTTGCACTTTATCTTTCACTTGATGAATTTATAATGTAGAATCTAGCCTTTGTCACAATGTTTTTAACGTACTGTATATTATTTATTCTAGTGCCGTTCGACGTTTTATAAATACAAAATTGGAAAAATTTTAATTGGCTGTTTGTCAATAATTACACAGTAATGAGTATTATCACATGTAGTATCTAGCTCATCGAACGACTTGTATCAAGCTCCAAAACTAGACAGGGACCACTTATGAATGATACTACATGATTATGACAGTGTAATGGACCTCTAATATATGGCTAATACATTAAACAAAATTGTTAGTTTCTAAAATATTTTAGAAAACATTTTATCGAGTGATTGATCATGATTGAATGATAATAACACCATACAATACTCCATAAATCAGCTGAAATTATGCCGAAGTTTGGAATCTCAAAAAGGAGAATGTTAAGCGGGGTTCATACCAGTGCAATATTTCCCAGGCGTGAAATTGCCGAGGAAATATCGACAAGATAAATCGCACGTGGGTTCGTACAGCAAGCGATAAATCGACACGGTAGGAATGTAGGTAGAGGGGACCGATGAGCCATAATTTCTGAATCCTGAACAGATTTGTGACTTCTGTCACAAGTATGATGAGTTCAAGTCAGCATTCGTTGAATGAGGAGCATGTATGTTTTTTGAAGAATCCACACAACTGACATCGATTCCTTTACGATATTTCGAAGCTGATCTGCAGAAAAATTACCAAGTAAAATCACAGACAAGTGAGTAGAAATAGAATATTATTAATGACGGGTTTTCGCTTCCTTTAATGATAAAAATCTCTGCTAGCTTGTGTATCACATCACTTAAGAACAGAGCATTCACTTAAGTAATGGAATACCTAGATAACAGAGATGTGCGATCAAGATGGTGTGAAATTTGGGTACAGTATTTTCAATTATATTGTAGCCTTATTCTGTTGGCACTTAAATCTCAACTAAACCAATAAAACAGTACAACTTGACCATAAAACAGTAAAACAATACAAACTACGTAATTATTTACCAACCTTTTATTAAACACAGTTTCAAAATAACAGACGTACACTTCAGTAAAATCATATAAGCAAATATTTAAAGTTTGGACTATTAAATGACATAAAACCATGACCATAAGGTAAGTCCTCGTGTCTCATCGCTACACTGGTTATTGTTCAATTCCCATTCCGTCTCGCTTTTATTTGTATTATTACCCAACTAATCATCCACGAAATACGCATAAATAAATCATTCATATGATTTGTGTATTCTTAGATGTTTGTAATTTCTGGCCGCTTATTGTCTTATTATCCACCCGCAACTAATTTGGACTTTGTCCACATCATTGTATGTGCTCCTCCTAAACATATACGATGTATCACGGTGTGTTGTATATAAAGCTAACTTGTTTGTGTATAAAATCTGCAAAAAAAACTGAACTGTTAATACTTTTCTACTAAAACACAACCACTTACCAACCTCGCCATTGCTGCTATAACGAGTCTAACGCCTAGCTCGTTGATATAAGATGTACGTCCAATAAGACCATGGTAATTTCGCAATGCTCCTCTGGATTCAGAGTTTGCAGCGACGGATCGTCTTTTGTGGTGATTGCAACAATGCCATCTCTGGGCACATTCTTGAACACGCATCAAAGTAATGAGAAGAGACGTGTGCAGTCCAAGTACCTGCAGTTAAATTCGAAATTTATTATAAAATTAACTGAAATTAACATCAAGTGATTAACTGTACTGCAATCAACCTCTTAAGATGCATTCATATTTTTTTTAAAACAGAACTTGAGCTTTCTGGATACAATAAGAAGACGAGTGCTGGAGAAGCACATAAGATCACAGAATTGAATCGTAAGGCAAACCAGTGATATTTAAAAAAGTTGAAGTAGTTAATTAATATTGCTTACCAAATTCGCTTGTTGAGGGATAAAAAGCTCTTTCTTCGCACATGTTACAATGCGCCAATTTGCATATCTTTCTCAGCGAGTTGTCTGCATTTTGAGCCCCTTTAATTGCTTTCACAATTATCAGGAAGGTATTTTTGAAGAATCCACACAACTGGACTTCGATTCCTTTACGATATTTCGAAGCTGATCTGCAGAAAAAACATTACCAAGTAAAATCACAATCACAGACAAGTGAGTAGAAATAGAATATTATTAATGGCGGGTTTCGCTTCCTTTAATGATCAAAATCTTCTGCTAGCTTGTGTATCACATCACTTAAGAACAGAGCATTCACATTAAGTAATGAAGAATACCTAGATAACAGAGATGTGCGATCAAGATGGTGTGAAATTTGGGTACAGTATTTTCAATTTATATTGTAGCCTTATTCTGTTGGCACGTTAAATCTCAACTAGACCAATAAAACAGTACAAAACTTGACCAATAAAACAGTAAAACAATGCAAATTACGTAATTATTTACCAACCTTATATTAAACACAGTTTCAAAATAACAGACGTACACTTCAGTAAAATCATATAAGCAAATATTTTAAAGTTTGGACTATTAAATGACATAAAACCATGACCAATAAGGTAAGTCGGCAAAGTCTCGTGGTCTATCATCGCTACACTGGTTATTGGTTCAATTCCCATTCCGTCTCGCTTTTATTTGTATTATTACCCAACTAATCATCCACGAATACGTCATAAATCAAATCATTCATATGATTTGTGTATTATTAGATGTTTGTAATTTCTGGCCGCTTAATTGTCTTATTATCCACCCGCAACTAATTTGGACTTTGTCACATCATTGTATGTGCTCCTCCTAAACATATACGATGTATCACGGTGTGTTGTATATAAAGGAGTAACTTGTGTGTGTATAAAATCTGCAGAAAAAAAACTGAACTGTTAATACTTTTCTACTAAAACACAACCAACTTACCAACCTCGTAATTGCTGCTATAACGAGTCTAACGCCTAGCTCGTTGATATAAGATGTACGTCCAATAAGACCATGGTAATTTCGCAATGCTCCATCTGGATTCAGAGTTTGCAGCGACGGATCGTCTTTTGTGGTGATTGCAACAATGCCATCTCTGGGCACATTCTTGAACACTGCATCAAAGTAATGAGAAGCAGACGTGTGGCAGTCCAAGTACCTGCAGTTAAATTAAGAAATTTATTATAAAATAACTGAAATTAACATCAAAGTGAATTAACTGTAACTGCAAATCAACAATCTTAAGATGCATTCATAATTTTTTTTTAAATATAAATTGCTTGAATGTTAAATATTTGCACTGATAGTACAGAGTAGCGCATAAAACAGAGAAATGTCATTTTTACGAATAGACAGGAGGTACATTTTTTATAGAAAAAGAGATTGCATGTATTAATCATGTTTAATCGTGTTGATTCATATTCCTATAATCAAAATGCCAGCCTGTTAAGGGAATTCTGGAGTGAGACATGAGAGTGTTGCAAATCTTGTTGAATAAGAGTGATCAAGTTTTAAAGTTTTTCCTTAGTTATTTGGTTGTTGCAGGACTTGTACGGTGCACCTTGCCTCTAAGATATCCCCACAGAGATACGTTCTCAATTATGCATGATTTAAAGTGAATCTGAAATTATTCAAAACTTTTCAATAACTGTAAAAATACTGTTTCAGCTTCAGTATTACAGGGTTGGGCAGGGAGGTATGGATGATTTGAACAGTTACACACTTATTTTTAAACGAAACTCAAAATTTATTTTTTTAGTGTGTACCTTGGATGTTGATGTTGCCATTATAAAAATTAAAGGGTAAAAGATTAAAACATTGATTATGTACGAAAAATAACATCTGTTAAATGCTATCCATTTTGTCCCACACTCCTGGAGACGTTGTGAGAAGTTGTCCATAGTCCTCTGAAGCATTGCACGTGGTACCGCTCCAATTTCTTGTATTATTGTTTCACTCAGGGCTTCAAGGGTTCGTGGTTTATGTATACACGTGCTTTTAGGTAGCCCAATAAAAAATAGTCACAAGGTGATAGGTCCGGAGACCGAGAAGGCCACTCCACTTATCCATGCAACGAAATGAAGCGTCCAGGGAAGGTATGTCGTAGAAATTCCATAGCTGCTCTCGATGTATGGCATGTTGCCCCATATTGTTGAAACCATAAAGTATTGACGTTGATACGTCGTCTTCTCAATTGTGGCAGAAAAAATTAATGCAGCATCATTAGGTAACGATCCGTATTAACAGTGACGGTTTGACCGTTTTCTTGAAAGATATAAGGGCCAATAATTAGTTTGTTGGGGCTACCTAAAAGCACGTGTATACATAAACAAACCACAAACCCTTGAAGCCTTGGGTAAAACAATAACACAATAAATTCGAGCGGTACCACGTGCAATGCTTCAGAGGAGTACAGACAATTTCTCACAACGTCTACAGGAGTGTATGGACAAAACTGGACAACATTTAACAGATGTTATTTTTCTTACATAATCAATGTTTTAATTTTTCTCAAGGTAATTTTTCATCCAATTTTTCATCCAAGGTACACCCTAAAAAATAAAATTTGAGTTCATTTAAAAATAAGTGAGTAACTGCTATTTCAAATCATTCATACCTCCCTGTCCAACCCTGGATAATTTATTGTCCATGATGAGAATGTGATTATTCGGAACTCAGAACTGTTTGGCTTATTAGAAACCAAAGAAGCTGAATTGATACAGATTTTATTGGAGCAAGAGCTTCTTTTAATTATAACAAAAACAGAGAAGCTAACATTTGAGGTGTTAAACTCTTAATCAACATATGAGTAGAGTTAGGGCAGTTGCAATGAAACGCCATAGAAGGACGGCTGGAAGAGCATTGAGAGTTAGGATAAGAAACGAACGGATCAGGGAGGAAATTGGAATGAAAGATATAAGATATAAGGAAAATTGGAAAGGATAATTGGAATGAAAGATATAAAGTTATAGATAAGAAACAATAAGGATGATTGGGGTTATCTACAGAGGATGGATGATGAAAGAAAAGTAAAACAATATGCAAACATGAGAGCGTCTCATGCACTCATATGATGAGCATATAAGAAGATTGGGAGAGGAGAGAGGAAAGAAAGTAGGGAAAATGCGCAGGCTGGCTGTGGATCGGGACAACTGGAGGCAGTGGTCTGAGGCTACCCCGACGCGGTGAGGCATAACGGGGCAAACATAAAAAAGAAGAAGAAACTCTAAATTTAAAATCAATTGCCGATATCTACTTACACAAAATTGAAATCTTCATTGTAAATCAGTGCACATGGATCTTCATTAGTTATCTTGTCGAGCACGATGTCATTTTTTATTGCATTCTGGTTGATCACTTCCAAAGACGTCGTATTTGTAGCATTCACAGTGACATGTATGCCAGCCACGTATTTTTTCCATATTAGACTAGCTGCTCCAATGCTACCTATAGCTTCCAAGGTGTGGGGCGATCTTTGAAAACTTTATTTTTGAGGTAACCCCATAGAAAAAGATCGCATATGCTTAAATCGGGTGAGCGTGACGGCCACATCAAGTCCACCCTTAGTGAGATAAGCCGCCCTGGGAACATTTGTCTCAATACATTCATTGAAATGCGTTCTGTGTGGGCTGTAGATTCATCCTGGTAAACCATATTTCTCCCAAGCCATGTTCCTCAGCAAGTTTTTCAAATTTGGGGCGCAGGAACGTTTGTAGCATTGTCACATAACGCTGGGAGGTGACATTGACGGTGATGTTGCCATTCTCAAAGAACTATGGCCAACACGCTCACCTGGTTCAAGCATATGCGATTTTTTCTATGAGATTAATTTAAAAATAAAGTTTTCAAAGATCGCCCACACACCTTGGAAGAACTAAAGAAGCGAATCAGAGAAGAGCCTTACCAATCACAGTGTGCAAAAATACGTTCTAAAACTTCAAAAATACGCTACATCAGTGTATTGCTGCTTATGGCCGCCATTTAACTGATATAATTTCCAAAAAAATAACAATAAAAACTATATTTCAAACTGAATTGAATCCATTAGAGAATGTTTTTCTAAGTTGAACGGTTCATTACTTATAATCCTTCCAAACTCGTCAAACGGCTCTGCCCCACCCTGTATTTAAAACCACAGCAATAAATAATTATTATTATTATTCCTACGATGTTAGGCCTGTAACCATCTTTAGCCATGAATTGCTTTTAAGAAATTGGACCAGTTTTAAAGACCTTGAAATAATTTAAGTTAAATATCAATATTTATCACCTGATGGTAAGTTTTACAAAGTCACTTGATATAAGTTATTAGAATCAAATTGTTATTGTTGGTTATTCACACTATCCTAGAGGGATCGTGTGTTCTGGCTCTGTAGCAACCAATTATTATAGCAAACAAGATATTCTATATCATGACCACATTAGGCTTATTCATATCAATCCAGAATAGACAATAATAGTCAAAGAAAAAAAAAAAAAAAAAAAATCAAATTCCTAATTCATCTTTCGATATCCAAGACCAGTGAACTGTATGGATGGCTTCAGTGTAGGGTAAAGAATCATAGGACGTGTTAGTGAATAGTGAACGGAGGTCTACAGTGCATTCACGAAGCCTCACTGAGGTGATCACTCTCTATCTTCTCAAGGCTATCTTGTGAAGCATGAACTCACTGTTGCGGCCCGCTCTTCATGTTCCAAAACAGGAAACTACCAAGGATGGGAATCGAAGAGGCCAAAGCACACGATTACCAGGTCTTTCCAGCCAAGAAGGGTTCTTAGTCTACGCAGCAAATAAATAACTCATACCAGCTTCTACTGTACAAACTCCATCAATGTGGCAATGACAAATCCCAGAGGTTTAACCTCCGTTGAATGAGCAGAGTCAGCAAGGCTACAAAGTGTCCACAGACCAGTTGCTGGGAATTCACTCCACTCATTCAAGCAGTATATTTATTGCCAAAAATTTGAGGTTGTATAACTTTTTACCAATATTTCTAAGTTTTTCGATTTGAAGTTATCAAAAAAATCAACTTGGGCGCTCATGTCTCAATAATTAATTATATTTTATATAAATTTTGTTTATTTTTATGATTTGATAGCATAAAAAAATGTCAATAACAAAAATTTCCTAAAAACCTGTCCCTCAGCCTAAAGCCCCTATTACATTAGGATACCATACTGGGTTACTAGTGGGACACCATTTATATCCAAGTGTTTAATTGGTAACACCAGTGAGACACTAGGAATGAGGAAGAATGCTGCCTCACCCACAAAACAGTCGCAGTTCCGACTGTTCTCCCAAATAAACACAATAAAAATCTGGTGTGGCGCACTCACACAACTTTCCTTGCCGTTATGGAAATTGATCACCTGACGCTAGTGTTCCCGCGCATCTCAAGTCTACTATTCAAAGATTTGAGCCAGCTGGTGACAGGGCAATAACGCTGAAGACACACGAGGTGTGCTATCTCTTCATAGTGAATCATTTAATAGAATCAACAGTTCGCAATTGGATAATCACATTTTCTCGAATTTCGAGCTTATTTTTTGATTTTAGGTGAAAATGTTACTGAACATTAGTTGTAGAGATTCTCATGCTGAATCTTTTTCACTCGAAATTTTTTGTTTGAATTGTATCTGAAGCCTGATAATTGAGAATCTAAAATCAAACTTTGCATAGATGGGGCGGAGCTCCTGAAATTTTTACAGAAATGGTACTGGTGACAGTTGATAGAGCTTATCGATGACTATTTCAGGTATAACTTTAATCAAAATCGTTGAAGCCGTTTTCGAGAAAATCGCGAAAAACCCTGTTTTTGACAACATTTTCACCATTTTAGCCGCCATCTTGAATCGCATTTGATCGAAATTGTTCGTGTCGGATCCTTATATTGTAAGGGCCTTACGTTCCAAATTTCAAGTCATTCCGTTAATTGGGAGATGAGATATCATGTAGCTACACAGACGCACATACACTCATACACATACAAACTGTAATATTACATTTTTTCTTCTCACATTGGAATCGAATCTTCAATTCGAGATCTATGAAACTTTATAGTAAATATCAGAGTCATCAATAGACGGACAAACTTTTCGACGGAGAATTTTTTATCGTGAATGATTGTTGCATTGTTCCATGGTGTCACCGAGGCTGAGAAACAGAATAAATAGTTTATTTAAATAGAGAATATATATGAAAGTTTAAAATAACAGTTTCAAAATAAAGTTTTATTGAGAACAGATGTAGAATGTGAATTCTAAACTTGTAATTTATAAATTTTTGGTGACGTGTCTGTAATGTTGGAGGTGTCTCTGTTCTGACTTGTTTTTTGGCCTGTTCTTCTTCTCTAGAAAAATGGCTGGCTACGTGTGTTGTTGTAAAATTTTGCTCTGAATCATTTTCGTTTATTAATGTTTTAAACTGCGTTTTAAACAGTTTATTGTGTTCTATTTTGTTAATAAATAGCTATTTGTGTATTCAAGCCAATAGCCACTGTTTTTCAACTGTAAACTAGATAAGTATTTTAGTTCGTAGTAACTCTAAATAATTAGGCTTAAGATATAGTTCTTTGTGTATTTGTATAAATTCATCTGAAGATTATAAGTTCATTTGCTCTGAAAACTGGATTTCTCATTCATAGGCGATAGATCCATTCACAATTATCAAGAATCTATTTCATTGGAGCCGACAACTATCCTTAGGTTAATAGGTGTTAAATGCTATTCCAACCGATTTAAGGAAAAATTGGTAGCACGGCAAATGGTACGCCCTGGTGTGGGACTCAAACTACAAAATATATCTCTGGTTATAAAAAATTATTGGTAGGATAGATATCTTGATAGGTTATGAATGGTTTGTTGCTGAGTGGGAAATCGGTTCAAGAGAGATCAAGTCCTAATGAATATATTATCTGTGCAGACTAGCAAAATGGCATATAATATGAAAAATATTAAAAAAGATGATGACTTAATAGCTGCCTTAACACAACTGTTTGATAAGCAAGAGGCTAAGTTAGACCAAATGTTTAAAAATCAAAATGCTAAGTTAAATGCTAGGTTTGATGAGATGAAGCAAGAATTTGCTAGCATTAGACTAGAGCAGGCTAGTATTAACCTTCTATTGAAATGCACATGAAACATTGAGTGATAATCATGAAGATGAAAACAAATTGAAGCAGGATAATAGTAGTGTTAAGATACAGGATCAACTCATTCAAGTTTCTGACAATGTAGGCCTAGTTACTGTTGTTGAGAAAGTCAACCCTAATGAGATAGTAGAATTGAGTAAAGAAGTAGGTAGGGAGTTGTCTTCATTGAAAGTCAACTATCAAGAAAGTACTATTGCTACATTGAAGGTTAGGAAAACAGTAAACAAATCAAATGTTTCTATGGATCAGATTACTACATCAAAAGTTAGGAAGATTGTAAACAAAATGAATGATTACATGAGACAGGTTTCTGTGGAAGTTAGGAACAATGTAAATACGGGCGAAAGTTTTACGTGACAACGACTTTGAGTGGTAAAATAATTTTAATGTGAATATTCATTCGTATAGTAGGAAGAAGGATGAAATAATAACTCACAATGAGAGTGAGTGAGAGGCACGCGTCCCTTCCACTCGGGCATGGTTAGCCCGCGCCCACCTAAGAGCGAGAGAGACAACCATTGACTTGACATTTTGAATTAGTGGCGCAGTCGCAGGAGATTGCTTGCGGCGCCTGCACAGGTTGACTGCTCCGTTTCACTCTCTCTCTCCAGGTGAATGCCTTCGGGTTGGTACGGCATTGCTCGCCACTGCTCCTATTCGTGCTCTTTCCAGATGACCGTGAACCGGAACGAACGCTCTCACTCGCTCTCATTGTGAGCGCATAACGTGGGAACGTAATGCAGTTTCTTGAAGTGTCTCCCGGCAAACCAATTTATAAGACGTTGTCACGTCAATAAAATGAATGTTGCTTTGAGTCAAGTTGATGAGTTCAACTTTCAACTGAAAATTGAAAAGGTGTATGCAATGCATTCTCAAGTGAACATGACTAACTTTTGTAGGCAAAACGGCTTTGTTGAAACAAATGAACCCATGAATAATATCATGTTCTTGAAGAAAACAAAGCACAAAGTTTCCATTGATGTATTAGTATTCAAAGGTTGTTTCAAGTTGCTTATTTACAAGATGATGACAATGAATCACATGATGAAAGGGTATTCCCCAACACACAATGATTATGAATCCTGTGTCATGCCGGGATTCAGAATAGCAATGACCGTAAATACTACATATGGTAAGAGTCCATAATTGTATCTTTTTTCTTTCCTGTAGCCTATTTTTCTTGGCCCTTAATCTTTTCAAATTTCGATTCTTTCTGTCTTTGTGTAATATTCAGTAAATTTCTCCTATGATGCATATCTTAACCAATCTTGTCCATAGTCATTTAAATTTGTATTCTTCTGAAATAATATTAGAAGTTGAAATAGTAGCTTATTTTCCTAATCTTTAAATTGTTGATACAACTTAACTTTTCTAAAATCTATCCATTGTTTGCTTGTGGTAAATAATTGTTTGCTTGTGGTATATTTTTTCATCATGTATCACTTATTTTGAAATGTGTATTGTTTTAGGGAATTTATTTACCCAGTTTTTCTTTTTCTCTTTTTTGTATTTTTTAGGGAACTTATTTACCCATTATTCATCTTGATCATCTTTGTATTATAATCTTGAAATGTTTGTACTTATTATACAGTCTTTAAATTTTAAATTATTTTAAAAAATAAATGGTTCAATTTAAAACGTTTTGTTATATTATTAATTGAAATAAGTTTTTGTGATTGACATCTTTTTCAAAATTTTTAAAATTGTTTGTTCTATAAATTTTGATATGATTGATTATCGTTTGAAATGGATGCTGGAGTGTATGTAGAATTTTTAGTGGGGTTTGTTGATTAGAATTTTGCTGGTATGTGATTGTTTTTTGAGATGGAAACCCATTATTGCCTAAAGAAGGAATAACAGAGGTTATGACTTAGAGAGGCAGTAATGAGATAATATTTTTTGTGTTGATTGCCATAGATGCAAAAATAATGATTAATAATGTTGATTGCCATAGATGCAGATTACTTATGAATATTGTTTGCCTTTGAAGCAAAATATTATTGATGTTTTGAATGATTTCTTGTTTAATGATTGATAGTAAAGTTTTGTCATGAAATGTAGTTTGTGTTTAGAACATTGAAAGGTCGAAATAAACTATAGTATCCAACAAACGATGATTAATAATATTAAATAATTTGCTTTTTATACAAATTTTGAACAAAATTAAAACTAAATAATTTCGAAACCCTGAATGATAAATCATAAATGTGAAATGAACTTGCTATAAATGAAATGTTATATTAAATGATAATGAAATGCAGATATATTATGAAATGATTGTGAATAGAAGACCAATTGTCTGAAATTATTGAAATATATATTGAAATTAATTTTTGTTGTGATGATCTGATGTTTTTCACAATTTTGATAATGATACAGGGTGTTATGAAATTCTATTTCTATTTTGAAGAATGGATTAAATTTTGATAATTGAACAGTGAATAGATGAAATGATTTTTTTTAAATTTATCATTGATATGTCCATATTTCACAATTTATGTATTGCTGACTGTATAATAAGATGTTAACAAATTTCAATTTCATATATATTTAAAAATAATTTTCATGTGTATTAGATTGTATTGATAGCCTAATCAAGTTTTTCTTTTAGTTTATAAGCATTTTAAGATAACAGGTACAGCACAGACATTAACATTGAAATAGTTATCATGTGAATCTTGAAATCAGCAACAAGTGAACGCCATGAAGAGTGTTAAGAACATTTGGGTGATTTTCGAACTAGTGTGACTCATCTACGCTGCGGCCTACACCAATAACTACACCAAAATCTACACTGATGCCTACACTAATAACTACGCCAATATCAACACTAATAACTACGCCAAAATGCCAAAATCTATGCCGATGCCTGTGCTGATGCCAATGCCTGTGCCAATGCCAATAACTATGCCAATGTCAACACCAATATCAACACCAATAACTACGCCAAAATCAATGCTGATGCCTACACTAATAACTACGCCAATATCAACACTAATAACTACGCCAAAATGCCAAAAGCTACGCCAATGCCTGCGCCAATGCCAATATCTGCGCCAATGCTGATACCAATGCCAATGCCAATGCCTGTGCCAATGCTGATGCCAACACCAAAATCAACGCCGATGCCTGCGCCAATGCCAATACCTGCGCCAATGCTGATGCCAATGCCAAAATCAATGCCGACACCAAAGCATATGCCAATAACAATGCCAACGCTTATTGCTGACTTTGTATCTCAAACTTCAACACTACTACATTACCTGGAGGTAATTGCCATCCATGTTCACATTCGCAACTTTGAATTCAGAAAAACAGTCACAGTATCATGAAAGAATTGATTCAAAAAATCCTCTCCTAAATTATTCCTGTATGCAGAACTCTAAACCTTGAAAGCTGAAAATATCAAAAAACCAAACCTTACCTAAATTAATCCTCACCTAAATTAATCCTGTATGCAGCGTCTATCTCTTTTCCAAAAAACGAATTACATTGTCATTTCAAGCCTGAAATGTACATTGTATAATTACAAATATGATACAAAATTTATGTGACTCTGTATTGAATTTGGAATGCAGCCGTCTACTACAAACATGAAGCAATGCTAACTGAGATGTCACCTGTATCGAGTTTGATATGCATCAGTCGACTACAAGTATCAGCCCAACACTATGTGCATTCAGATCAGCCCAACACTAACGTCATCACATTGGAGTCACACTTAACTGAAAATCATACTGAGTGCCTTAACGGACTGTTTTCCAAAATGTGCATCAATAAAATCAACCGCGTCAATAGTGAAAGAAATGAACATTTTTTGATTTATTGAAATTTTATGTGAAAATAAATGTAACAATTCATCAATTCATTTAAAAAATATATATATATATAAATAATAAAAAAAATTTTTCATTCAACATACTAAATTTTTTTATGCAATAAAAAATTGAATTTTCTACCTATTAAATTTATGTGCAATTTCAAAAAACTATTCTTTACATATTAAACTTTCTGTTGAGATATTTTCCTTTAAATTATAAAACTAAATCAAAAGTAATATTGATATTCTATATTTTGAAATATTGTTTGGAAACATATAACAAACGCTATTGATGAATTTTTATAATAATTTTCAATATTATTGGATGACATGTAATGTTTTTTCTAGAAAAAATTGTTACTGTTCTCGAATTTAAATTTCAACAATTATCATTAGGGTCAATGTAATTTTTTTTTTTTAAATTTTCAAACAGTAAAATTTTTTTATGTCAAGAGGGGGGTATTTGTAATATTACATTTTTCTTCTCACATTGGAATCGAATCTTCAATTCGAGATCTATGAAACTTTATAGTAAATATCAGAGTCATCAATAGACGGACAAACTTTTCGACGGAGAATTTTTTATCGTAAATGATTGTTGCATTGTTCCATGGTGTCACCGAGGCTGAGAAACAGAATAAATAGTTTATTTGAATAGAGAATATATATGAAAGTTTAAAATAACAGTTTCAAAATAAAGTTTTATTGAGAACAGATGTAGAATGTGAATTCTAAACTTGTAATTTATAAATTTTTGGTGATGTGTCTGTAATGTTGGAGGTGTCTCTGTTCTGACTTGTTTTTTGGCCTGTTCTTCTTCTCTAGAAAAATGGCTGGCTACGTGTGTTGTTGTAAAATTTTGCTCTGAATCATTTTCGTTTATTAATGTTTTAAACTGCGTTTTAAACAGTTTATTGTGTTCTATTTTGTTAATAAATAGCTATTTGTGTATTCAAGCCAATAGCCACTGTTTTTCAACTGTAAACTAGATAAGTATTTTAGTTCGTAGTAACTCTAAATAATTAGGCTTAAGATATAGTTCTTTGTGTATTTGTATAAATTCATCTGAAGATTATAAGTTCATTTGCTCTGAAAACTGGATTTCTCATTCATAGGCGATAGATCCATTCACAATTTATCAAGAATCTATTTCATTGGAGCCGACAACTATCCTTAGGTTAATAGGTGTTAAATGCTATTCCAACCGATTTAAGGAAAAATTGGTAGCACGGCAAAACACACACACACATACAGACCAATACCCAAAAACCACTTTTTTGGACTCAGGGGACCTTGAAACGTATAGAAATTTAGAAATTGGAGTACCTTAATTACTTTCCTTGCCCTACTACCATAGGTAAGGAAAGTATTGCTTTCCAAAAAAAATTAAGGTACCCCAATTTCAAGTTTTCTATACGTTTCAAGGTCCCGTAAGTCCAAAAACATGATTTTTGGGTGTTGGTCTGTGTGTGTGTGTGTGTGTGTGTGTGTGTGTGTGTGTGTGTGTGTGTGTATGTGTGTGTGTGAATGTCTGTGAACACAATAACTCCATTCCTAATTAACCGATTGACTTGAAATTTTAAACTTAAGGTCCTTATACCATGAAGACCTGACAATAAGAAATTCAATAAAATTCAATTCAATATGGCGGAGAAAATGGCGGATAATTACTAAAAAACCATGTTTTTCACGATTTTCTCAAAAACGGCTTTAACGATTTTCTTCAAATTTATACCATGAATAGCTATTTATAAGCCCTATCAACTGACATGAGTCTCATTTCTGGGAAAATTGCAGGAGTTCCGTAATATTTTTGAGAAAAATGGCGGATAATCACTAAAAAACCATGTTTTTCACGGTTTTCTCGAAAACGGCTCTAACGATTTCCTTCAAATTATACCATGGATAGCTATTTATAAGCCCTATCAACTGCCATGAGTCTCATCTCTGGGAAAATTGCAGGAGCTCCGTAATATTTTTGAGAAAAATGGCGGATATCACTAAAAAACCATGTTTTTCACGTTTTCTCAAAAACGGCTGTAACGATTTTCTTCAAATATATTAAATGGATAGCTTTTTATCAGCTTTATCAACTGGCATGATTCTCCTCTCTGGGAAACTAATGGGGGGTCCACCCCATCCTTGAGAAATGGACTTAGTAACCTCCTTCTCGTGCATGAGGTAGGTAGGTAGCGCAGTTCATAAAAATATGGTGTGGTACACTCACACAACTTTCCTTGCTCATTGAACTATTTAAAATTTTACATCTATTTTCGCTTAAAAACCTTTCCCCTTATTTTGATCAAATATTTCTCTTGTAAAAAAAACATCCACGGAACAAAGTGCCCTTTTTATAACCCTACCTTAAAATTTCCAATATATTTCGCTAAATAAACCTAAGCCTCAATATCAAACGAGAATAATTTAGGAGAAAAACATAATGACGATTGACGGCAACATATTTGCAACTACGATCAGACTACTGTATATGTGTATATACAATTGTTTGCAGAGTACTTTTTCCTTTATGTAAATATTGTGAAATTCGATGTTTTTTTTTTTTAAATTCGTCAAAATAGCTGTTCTACAGATGAAATATCTTGACTATGACTATGTTCTTTTTATAAACTGCTCTACCTACCCACGGTATATGGAAGAAGAAAAAGTAAAAACCGTGTTCCTACCTACCTCATGCACGAGAAGGAGGTTACAAAGTCCATTTCTCAAGGATTGGGTGGACCCCCCATTAGTACCCCACAGGAAAAAGACTCATGTCAGTTGATAGAGCTAATAAATAACTATACAGGGTATGGATTTGAAGAAAATCGTTAGAGCCGTTTTCGAGAAAACCGTGAAAAACATGGCTTTTTAGTCATTATCCGCCATTTTTCTCAAGAATATTACGGAGCTCCTAAAATTTTCCCAGAAATGAGACTCATGCCAGTTGATAGGGATGAATAGCTATGAATACCTATGGTATAAATTTGAAGAAAATCGTTGGAGCCGTTTTCGAGAAAACCGTGAAAAACATGGTTTTTTAGTCATTATCCGCCATTTTTCTCAATAATATTACGGAGCTCCTGAAATTTTCCCTGAAATGATACTCATTTCAG
Organism: Nilaparvata lugens; assembly: GCF_014356525.2. Classification (NCBI taxonomy): domain Eukaryota; kingdom Metazoa; phylum Arthropoda; class Insecta; order Hemiptera; family Delphacidae; genus Nilaparvata; species Nilaparvata lugens. The sequence goes on along the minus strand of NC_052510.1, from coordinate 45,003,629 downwards.
TTGATAGGGCTTATAAATGGCTATCCATGGTATAAATTTGAAGAAAATCGTTAGAGCCATTTCGAGAAAAACGTGAAAAACGTGGTTTTTTAGTATTTATCCGCCATTTTTTCCGCCATCTTGAATTGAATTTTATTGAATTTTATTGTCGGGTCCTCATGGTATAAGGACCTTAAGTTTAAATTTCAAGTCAATCGGTTATTAGGAATGGAGTTATTGTGTTCACAGACATACACACATACACACACACACACATACACACACACAGACCAATACCCAAAAATCATGTTTTTGGACTCAGGGGACCTTGAAACGTATAGAAAACTTGAAATTGGGGTACCTTAATTTTTTTTGGAAAGCAATACTTTCCTTACCTATGGTAGTAGGGCAAGGAAAGTAAAAATAACACATAGTCGAGATATTTCATCTGTAGAACAGCTGTTTTGACGACTTTAAAAAAATTACGACTAAAAAAATAATCGTATTTCACAATTTACTCTAAGGAAAAAGTACTCTGAAAACAATAATTATATATACACATATACAGAAGTTTGATCTTAGTTTCAAATATGAGCCATGAAAGTTGTGTGAGTGTACCACACCAGATTTTTTTTTCGGAAAGCAATACTTTCCTTACCTATGGTAATAGGGCAAGGAAAGTAATAAATAATGCCACGTAGCTAGTTTGGGAATTTTGTGTCTCACTGATGATTCAGCCTGGGGTCCTAATGTAATAGGTGCTTTAGATATGGCAAGTTGGTCGAGCAGTAAGGGTGGTTGCTAACTCCGCCACCGCGCATTGTTATTTCAGCCAGTTGGCAGCCTTATTTTGTATGAATAGCCCTGCGACGGCGACCAAAACGACGGCTGCCCTGTTTTAAAAATGATTACTGGTGATGGATAGATAGAATTTCCTTTATTTAAAATATTCTAAAATATTACGAGTTTTGTGGGCGAAGTTGATGCAATAAGAGCCACCTCTTCACTTAGCCCAAAAGACAGAGGTGACAGAGAGATCCACCGGCTGTCTGGTCTGGTTGCCCAAGTTATTCAAAAGAATTTTGACCAGATTTTGGCGACTAGCTGGTGTCTCACTCGGATTACAGCCCGGCCACTAATTCTGATGTTTCACAGGTGTTGGAAGTTCCTTTACATGCGTCCTCCAATTGTTGCCCTCTTGCGACCCACTGGTTTCTTGATTCTTGAAGTAATACTTTCTAGTACCATTGGTATGATTGTTTATTATGAATTGGTACTTTATTAATTATTTAAAAACTGGTCTATTATAACTTATTAGAATAACCCTGATAATAAATGGTCATTCTAACACTTACCGATTGTCAGCCAACACTATCGTCACTCAGAATTGACCTCTGATTGGCTGAGAATCAGTTGACAGTGAGAAGTAGCCAATCGGAGAACATTCAGGGAGTCGAGACAAAAAGGGCCAAGCCACATGAAGCGTTTTTACATTGGTCTGCCGCCACTAAGGCAACATTCGGTCACCAGTGGGTCATCAGAAAGCAAGCTTTGATGGCCAAGTGGAAAACACGAGAGTAGGCTGTCGGGCTTGCAACCCAAGTTGTTTGGATATTGTGTTTGACTACTGTTACATTGTATTTTATTTATAATGTATTTTGTATATGACCTGGCTCATGTAATGATGTACTCTGGCTCAAATAAATATCATTGAATCTTTATAATGAATTTTGTATATGACCTGGCTTATGTACTGATATACTCTGGCTCAAATAAAGATCATTGAATCATTGAGACACCAGCCTGTTCGCTAAAATCTCATTGCTGAGACCAGTGGTTGAATGGGGTTGATAGAATTATTGGCTAACTCGGAATTCGCTGACTCGCCATATGAATCAATACCATATGATCAGAGCAGTTTTGATTCATACGGCAGTTTAACATGGAGTCAGCGAATTCCGAGTTAGCCAATTACTTTTGGCCACCGCTCTTGGCAACCAGTGGGTCACCAAGTCTCCAAGTAAGTCGGGGGGCATTAGGTCTTATTATGCTCATTTCACCATATGGTGAAATATCCGGCAGCCGACAACCAGATTATGGAGACCCTGCTGAGTGATACTTGGGGCGTAAGCCACTACCTCCGTAAACAAAGCCATAGTGCATGTCAGGTGGTTGATGGTAGCGTCAGCAGAGGTAGGGCTTCTACACCAATAAAAACACTAGCTGATAAAGATCAGCTGAAATCAACAAATTGTTATTGGTTTAGGAGCCCTACGGTACCTGTGCTGACGTAACCAGATAATGCACTATGGCTTTGTTTACGGAGGTAGTGGGTGAACCCGGCAGCCTATTCTGGTGTCTCACTAGTTCCAGACTGCTTCAACGTCGGGCGCCAATGGTTGCTCTCTGACGATCCAATGGCGGATGATACTAGTGGCTGAATGTAATGAAAGCCTCAATGTTGGACGTCAATCGGTACCCACGTTTGAAAATGGCCATTCCCATTGAGCATAATGTAAATAAGTAAAAAAAGAAAATTTGTTAAAATTAAATAGTTTTCATAAACCTTAGCAAAAAGCCCAACAATACATTTACCAACAATTACATAAGAAAAGTAGCCCACCTTGCAAGAGTAAGATTCTTATCGTAGAAAAGTTCAGCTTTGCGAGGAGAGTTGACACTTAAGGAAACGCAAAGTTTTACACCTGCTTCTTGAACTTCATCAAACAATTTTGAATTGAAAGCCGTTTTCGCCATTTCAGAATAATATACAATGGATTAGTAGTTCAGGTTTAATAGGCTATGAGTAACTTACACATAACCATAGAGATACCTCAAATGGAATAAAAAACACAACAACTTAGTCCACTAATATTCGACATTTAAAAATCTTGTTCATCCAATATTACACTTGCCATATTAAGTATGGCATTCAGAGCTTTTGGATATTATCAGTAAAAAAATTATCACACAACCCAAACCCAATCAAAACTACAAACCCGGTAACACAGTAAACACGCCACATACCACGCGAGCCAGCAGATCATCGCAACTTAACATACCGAGTACTAGTCGGCAACGGTCACCGACGTCACCGTTACCTAAGAATACTTTGAAACGGTAACATAACCTATAGTGAGACCATTGATATAGAGAATATATATACTATACTATACTATACTATATATACTATATATATCAATGAGTGAGACCCACGTTTTAATGGCATTGGAGGAAGACATCTGTCTCAAGGAGGAACGTCCTTGCTCTGTCTTGTCAATGCCTTCTAAAGTTGGTAGCTGATACAGGTTAATTGATGTAATATTAAGTTACTGTTCATTCTTGTTTAAAATAATCAATTATATTTTTTTAAGCAAGAAATTATATTTTTCAATTAACTTATTACATAATGAATTTATATAATTAAGATGAAATGTTTTGTTGATTATCTAGTAGTTCTGTGAACAGTAGACCTCACGCAGTTTTCTCATCCACAAATATCTGATGTCACCTGTTCTAGTTGATTCAGTTGAATCACAATTCACAGTTGAATCATAATTTACACTTAAAAACTGTTATTTGTTTTCTCCTAGATCAAAAACTCACTTAAGTTAATGAACTCAGTTCACGTTTGAATTTGTATCCCATTTGATGATTTATCCAGTTTCGTGATAATCTTTCCATCTGATATAAATATTTCTCAACTATTCTTAAATTATTTTTCTTCAATTAAGAATATTATAATTTCTTCGGCATTATTCAGTTCATTTAATCATTTTTACTTTCCTTGCCCTATTACCATAGGTAAGGAAAGTATTGCTTTCCGAAAAAAATTAAGGTACCCCAATTTCTATATGTTTTAAGGTCTCCCGAGTCCAAAAAAGTGGTTTTTGGGTATTGGTCTGTATGTGTGTGTGTGAGTGTGTGTGTGAATGAGTGTATGTACACGATATCTCGTCTCTCAATCAACGGAATGACTTGAAATTTGTAACTTGAGGTCCTTACACTATTATTATCCAACACGAACATTTTCAATAAAATGCAATTCAAGATGGCGGCTAAAATGACAAAAATGTTTTCGTGACAGGGTTTTTCTCGAAAAAGGTTCCAACGATTTTGATTAAATTTATACCTATAATAGTAATTAATAAGCTCTATCAACTGCCACAAGTCCTTTACCTGTGAAAATTTCAGGAGCTTCGCCCCATCTATGCAAAGTTTGATTTTAGATTCCCAATTATCAGTTTTCAGATATATAATTTTGAAAAAAAATTGAGTGGTAAAGATTGAGCATGAAAATCACTGCAATCAATGTTCAGTAACATTTTCACCTAAAAATGGAAATAAGCTCGAAATTCGAGAAAATGTGATTATTCAATTGCAAACTGTTGGCAACTGTTGATTCTATTAAATCATTCACTACGAAGAGATAGCAGACTTTGTGTGTCTCCAGCGTTATTGTCCTGTCACCAGCTGACTCAGATCTTAGAATAGTAGACTTGAGATGCGCGTGAACACTAGCGTCAGGTGATCAATTTTCATAACGGCAATGTGTGTGTGTGTGAATGAGTGTATGTACACGATATCTCGTCTCCCAATCAACGGAATGACTTGAAATTTGTAACTTGAGGTCCTTACACTATAATTATCTGACACGAACAATTTCAATAAAATGCAATTCAAGATGGCGGCTAAAATGACAAAAATGTTTTCGTGACAGGGTTTTTCTCGAAAAAGGTTCCAACGATTTTGATTAAATTTATACCTAGAATAGTAATTAATAAGCTCTATCAACTGCCACAAGTCCTATACCTGTGAAAATTTCAGGAGCTTCGCCCCATCTATGCAAAGTTTGATTTTAGATTCCCAATTATCAGTTTTCAGATATATAATTTTGAAAAAAATTGAGTGGTAAAGATTGAGCATGAAAATCACTGCAATCAATGTTCAGTAACATTTTCACCTAAAAATGGAAATAAGCTCGAAATTCGAGAAAATGTGATTATTCAATTGCAAACTGTTGGCAACTGTTGATTCTATTAAATCATTCACTATGAAGAGATAGCAGACTTTGTGTGTCTCCAGCGTTATAGTCCTGTCACCAGCTGGCTCAGATCTTAGAATAGTAGACTTGAGATGCGCGTGAACACTAGCGTCAGGTGATCAATTTTCATAACGGCAATGTGTGTGTGTGCCAAACCAGATTTTTTATTTTAATTTCAATCACCTATTAAATTTGTCTTTCAAATGTGAAAATATTGATACTGATGGGCAAGCATAAAAAAAATTGAAACCCTACCTTTTTGACCGAGCAAAGTGAGGTCTAAGATTCAAGTTGAGGGTTTGGCATTTCTCTTGATGTTTAAATGTTCATATGTTGCGCATTTATGGCGAAACACAGTAATAGATTTTCATGAAATTTGACAGGTATGTTCCTTTTTAAATTGTGCGTCGACGTATATAAAAGGTTCTTTGAAATTTTGCATTTCAAAGATAATATAAAAGGAAAAAGGAGCCTCCTCCATACGCCAATATTAGAGTAAAAGTCAGACTATAGAATTATTCATCATGAATCAGCTGTCGAGTGGATTATAAATCGCATGCATTGACGCATGCAATTCAATATCTCAATGTAACTTGGTAAAAAATCAGCAGCTGTGTAGACTATAAATTGCATGCCTCATTGAATGCAATTTTTATGCACTATAAAATAATAGGATGCAAAGAACTTATAACAGCTTGTCTGGGCGCCTAGATGTCTTCTGGTTTTCTCGCTCTAAATTCCGGAAAGTGTTATAAATGATAATTAAATCTTGTGTAAACATGATCTGATCAAATAAATAGTTGGTGTATCAGTGTGGATGTGCATAATTATGGTTTGGAATGTCGTTCAGTTATAAATGTTATTATTCTATTGATAAAATTTTTGTTCATAATCACAGAAAACGGAACTGACACAAAATACCGTTTGCTGTGCATGCGCATTACGGTGTTGCATTAGGAACAGATAACCTTTTTAGTCACAGCATAGGACCCAGGTGATAAAATGGCGAATTCAAAACAATAACAACAAAAGCCTCCTTGAGCTGCGTTTGTCAATGCAATATTCAAGTAATACTAATTTTTTACTAAACATTTTAATGATTTTGTTGTAATTTTCTTTGAAATTGAAGGAATTTAATTCTCTCCATCAATCAATAATCTTTTAGATACTTTTGTAATTGGTTCTAATCGATTAGTCACCATTCGATAACAGTGAATAGTGAAAACAGAAACAAAATATGGAATCCAAAAGACTTCAAGCCTTGTGAACAGCGTGGTGTTGCAATGTTTGTTAAATTATGGCTCTTTATGACAACAAACACTGGTTATTATCACATACAAGGAATTCCTTCATCTCTTCTGATGATACAGGTAAGCTTTTTACTTTTTTAAGGCATCAAAGTTATTAATTATCTTGTAAACGCTACGCTGCATAAAAGTAGGGTTATGTTTGGGTGCATCTCTTTTGCTAATTATTTATCAAATGATCATCCAGCAAATTCCTCACATTCCAAATATTTGTTTGTTGAACATTTTTAGTCATCCCTAATTCTATCGCAGAATGTGAGTCATCAACCAAAATATTGCTGTACCTATTGAATAATTTCCAAACTCCCATAGAATTGTTGGACGCTTCATTTTATTTGATGGTAACCCTTTTGTTAAAAATCCAATTTAGTTATTCCCATATACATTAATAATTTTGTTCAATCAAATCCTCTCAATGAAGTATACATTAATATCTTTATTCTTAATTTTATTGATTATAAACTGTAAATTTTGGGCATTTAAGTCAACTTAGTTACATATAACTTTATTTCTACATATACTTGTAGGATCAATGGCATCAATTCCATGAATAAAATATAAAACAAACACTATCAAGATGGCAGTCATCAAATTTAAATTTGAAAATTACGACCTATCATTCAAGCTCTTTAACTTAATGTCACTTTAGTCAGATAGCATATTCGAGACCGGTCATCATTCAGAAACTCCTTGACATCTTAATAAGCTCGGTTTCTCAGAAAAAAACTCTGGAACGCGCTGAGGTCCTACTGCGTGGGTGAGGTTTACCTCTTCATGCTACCTTGAAATAGCGAGGTGCTAAACTCTTATAGCTTAACCATGATCTCTGGAGATGCACCCTGGGGATATCAAACAGCTTTAAATCTCGAGTGCTCTAGTGTTGTGGTGATACACATCAGTCTGATCTAACAAATTTTGTGAATTCTTCTTGACGTAGGCCTACGTAAGACAGAGGAAGGAAGTGGCTGAATAGTGTTAGAATATCCAGCCTGGGCTTGCAAAGAGCAAGATGTACGCTTGCAGTAATGATCCAGGCAGCTCGTTTTTGCAGCTCCAGTATGTCCACAACCTTGACTGAATGATCCCACATAGTAGACCGTAGAAGATATGACAATGGAAAAGTAAACACTAATAAAGCTTGAAACATCAATTTTTTCCCTCGGGCTACGTTACTCGCGGACCACTTCCATTGCTTTCGCGGACCACTTTTTGGAAACCACTATTCTAGATAAATATGCAGAAAGATAGATTTCAATTATATTGTATTTCCTCATCCAATTTATTGGTTTGACCTTCTCATAATCTAATTTCAAAATATGTTTGTGGCTCAATTGGATTTAACATTCTATGAAGTATTTAACCGTGATTAAGTGCTGATTAAAGGCGTCTTTACTTCTACGATTGATTCTCTCTAGTCCTGAGAAGCCTACCCATAACATGTTTGATTATTGTTCAATAGCTGCTGATATATGAATTTCAACTTGCAATACCACTAGCAGTGGTATTAAAATATCAGCAGATTTGAAATATCACTGAATATAAGTAATGGGTTTTGTGTTTTCTTTTTCAATTGCTTACACATGTTTAATGAAATTTCTACAAATATAATTACAATACGGTAATTATATTGTAATATATTATTCCAATTACAAAAATTGATCAAGTTCTCAATAATATTTGCATAAATTTTTATAAACATGTAATTGAAAAGGAAAACATAAAACCCATAAAAATTATTATTTATATTCAGTGATCTGTTGAAGTGATATTTTAATACCATGATAATAGGTGTTGAAACATTAATATAACCTTTTTAATAAATTCGTGATATTTTTAGACAATATTGTAGTGTTTCGTTAAGGCTTCCTTGAGGCCAAGTTAAATGAAGGATCATCGAGTTGATTTTTATTCATTAGTTTGCAGATCAATTATTTAACTCACATATTTATTTTTTCAATGTAATTGTATGTTCATGGATGTTGCAGGCGTCTGTGAAATCGTGATGGCTGGTGAGAATATTGCTCGCCAGCAGGAGTTTGGAAAATTCGATTGTTATCCAGGCATTGAGAGTGACGAAGATGATCTTGATGCCTATGGTCAATCCTTAGATTTGCATTTCGGTAAGTCAACACATTTATTATAAACTAGTTGACTGACTAGTATGTACATCGTACTCTGAGAAGAACACAAGTTATGGATCACATTATCAACCCTCGGGGATGAACGTTTTGAAGTTCCATGCTGAAAGTGTAAAGTGCTATTCTATCAACTTCACTTGAGATCTACCAAAAATCATTAATTGTAAAATTACGTGGATTTGTCGCACAGCTCAAGTCTGTACGCACCTTTAGAAGATACATGAACTGAACAAGCCCTGATTAATAGTCAGTCTCAGAAAAGCAGCATGAAAGGAGGGCCGCATATCCTCGCCCTCAATATTGAATCGTATCAAGCTGAAAGATGCTCTGTAAATTTTGAAGTCAATAAAAAATTATGTTTTTGTAATATTTACCTCCAACGTATTTGCTTAGTAACAGGTGGTCACCTCACAGTTAACTATGTGGACTGACATCTACATGTTTCTGGCCAGTATACTATGGCAATCCCTTGCATCCTTTTCAAAAAAATTATCTTTAAAAGAAGGTTGCTGGCCAGTATACTATTGGCAAGCTGCTGTTTATTTAGCGGTGCAGCATTTTCGCCACATCTTAGATGGACATCCCTTCACTATCTTCACAGACCACAAGCCTGTAGTCTTTGCTTTCCAACCAATCAACTCCACAAACTCAACCAATCAACTTCCACCAATTAATCTCAACCAATTATAATTCATCTCTGATTTTTCGACGGATATACAATATTTCAAAGGTAGACCTACCCAACTTCAGAAGATAACTCCAGAGAATTCTTCTCTTTCATTGGAAAGTCTACCCATTCCTGGAACACCACTTACGGTGCTCTGTGATGTATCTACAGGGAAACCTCGACCGTTTATTGTCATTTAGGTGACAAGTCTTTGAAAGTCTTCAGAACCTGAGTCATCCCGGCCCCAATGCTCACTCAAGTTGGTCAACAACCGATTTTAGTTGGCCAAATCGTCTGCCCGGTGGGGGGGGGGGGGGGTTGATGTAGCGAATCATCTGCTATTTTTCACACGTGTGGAACTTGTATTCAACTTGTATTAGTTGTTATCAACATTTCAGTTCAAAATTTGTCATCATTTCATTAAAGTCAACTTATTCATCTAGTCTAATGTATTTTGTATTTTAGGAAATATGCAACAATACCTATCTATATACATAGGTATTAACTTATTAAGGATCTATGAGTGAAATTCTATTGGCCAATATTTTAAAACGTATATCAACAAAAATAATAATGAAAATAGTTATTTGTATGAATTTTAATAAATTAAATTAATAAGTTTGTAATAAATGATTTGTGGCATGTGGTTTGAATAATCCTTCAGTAACAGTTGCGGCCTGTAAAGATTTTACTAACTTTGAAAAATGAAGTAGGCTACTCGTAATTTTTCCTGTGTACGATGAAAAATGTTCTTGAATCAATAAGGAAAATGAAGTGAAAATTTTGAGTATGCTACTTTATTTGTTGTATATTTTTATCACAATGGTAATTTAATATTAATTCAATAATCAATTATTTCATTTTTATACAAAAGCACAAAATAAAATGGTTGGGAAAGCAGTAGGATTAACCCAAAACTTTCCCTCTCCCTAATTTTGTAATTTAAAACAGTATATGAGGATACGTGAACACTTCTTATAATAATCAGAAACATTTACAGAGCATCATGGTTAAAATGTGCATGTATAAAATGTTCTAATTGTAAATTATTAATGAATGGTATGCTATGAAAACATGTTTACCATATTTTTAACTGACTGTATATTATTTTTACACTATTTTCTACTTACAGATATGGAGTATGGTCGGTTCCGGTCAAATACTGCAGTCAGGCTTAAAAAGATGGATGAGGAAAGGAAAAAAGCTTCGAGTGTTCGCCATGTCAAATGGGAAAAGCCTCATGTCTGTATAACAGGTGAATAAAACTGAATTTGGACCAAAATAAAATAGTTTTTCATGTATAAAAGCCACTAAAATGCTAAAGTCCAACTGAATTATAAATCCTTCAATTTTACTAACCATAAAGAACTACTAGTTAATCCAGACCTGAGCCAGCCAGGTTAGGCTGTCGACATTCATTTTATTTAGTCACTTTGACACCGACATAGTGCCGGTTGCACAAAATCCGTTTAAATTTTAATCGTGAACCAATCAGAGATGCCGTCTTTTCAGAAAAGCCTTTCTGAGTGGTTCTCGTGAAATTAGCCACGATTAAAATTTAACCGGCTTTTGTGCAACCGGGCCATGGTAGTCTAAATAGTCTGCCATGTCTTCGTAAAAGTGTTCTGAGTAAAGTCGCCTTTTCAGTACACTCTTTTAAAACTTGATTTTCTAATACAAAAATTGTCATTATAAAATAGATATTTTAAATAAGATTTTGCATAAATAATTATTCCTTTAAACTTATAACGGACTTTAGTTTGTGCATTCACTTATTGGATGAAAAGACAAACTATATTTAAAGAACCGAATCTAGTGTAAAAAAATATATATATTTCTTCGATGGTGCAAATATTAAACTGCTACTCAATATATAAATATTTTATATAGGTATAACCTATAAAGCACAGACTTTAGAAAACTCTTAAGACAGTATTTGAAAAAATAATACTCCTCACTTGTTATTTCTTTCTGCTTATTTCTCTTTTCATTTGTTTAAATCCTTTTTATACATTGAAAAACAATCAGTTACTTATTGAATTTTTATTCTTATCGACTGTATACTTAGATCTTTAGAGTATGTCGTGTCCCTTGTCCTAGAAATGTAGGAGGTTTAAAATTGAATAAAAATATAAAATAAATGTTCCTAAACCTGAATATCCTGTAGTTTTTTTTTTCAATTGCCTATCAAATTCATTTAAACTTTTCAGATGAAGAGAAAGCTGAATTGTTCAAAAGGAAAGATTTCCGGGAAAAGAGAAAAAACTGTCAACTGAAAAGTCTGTTGAGTGAGCAGTTGGCAAAGAACCCCTTTGTGCATCCACTTCAAATCTATGCCAAGTTTGATGGAAGAGTGAGTAATCAAATTCAATCAAAATTTAGTCATCTTAACTCTTTTTTGCATTATAAAATTAAATAATCTGCGCTCTTAACCCTGCATTATTCGCGCAATTTTAGTTTCATTATTACTTTTGCAGTGTCAATTTTTCTCCATTTAATTTAATTATATTTAATTTATTCATTCAGTCATGTACAATATTATTACACTTACGTGACAAGGCACAACATGCTTATGCCCAAAACGGTCCCTTTTCAAATTTATACTACAGTCCAAATCAAAATGTAGGTTAAGCTACTATCACTTATAAAAATAACAATTTACACTTCAAAAAGCAAACAAATCTTCAATCATAGATAGATATCATGAATAACTAAATCTCACAAAATTATAAACAATTAGGCCTATCCAAAAAATCTAAATTTCAGATAAATCAGGAAAATTTTGATCCGAAAACTTGATGCACTATTTAGCATTCCTGAAACAATTTTCTTTGCAAATCCGTAAATTGAATGCATTTATTGACCGAAGCGAAGCTGAGGTCTTAGTTTCGACTCGATCGGCTTTTGTCTGTTTGTTTGTTTGTACCGCAGTTACAGTCGCAGTTATTGTCCGATTTGGATGAAATTTGGTATGCAAGTTCTTTGAAACAAGGCGTAGAAACGTATGTGTAACGATTTTTGATAAGACCTCTGTTTTCTTGTAATATTTAAAAAACGGCAAACTAACCTCCATCCAGAAAGGATGTGTCTTTGAAGATACAGCAATTCATTTTCATACTTTTTCGCATAATATATTGTTACGAGCACATGGTGACCGAGTCGGTTAGACCGTGGTTACACCGGACTTATCAAGGAGGTACCCTTATATCAAATACATACCTTTTAAATGAAACAAGACTGAGAAATTGTCAAAAAACCAGATTTATTGATACTTAGAAAGACCGATTTCGGTGTAATTACCGAAACCGGTCTTTCTAAGTATCAATAAATCTGTTTTTTGTGTTAAGTACCGAAACCGGTCTTTCTAAGTATCAATAAATCTGGTTTTTTGACAATTTCTCATTCTTTTTTCATTTAAAAGGTATGTATTTGATGTAAGGGTACCTCCTTGATAAATCCGGTGTCCCTGGAAACAGTGTCTCTAGCACTTTCAATGGAGAAAATAATAGATGACATTGCTAAATCTTCATAATATATATACTGTACTTACTGTACTGGCCCTTCTCATTAGATTGAAAGTTGTATTCATGAGCGAGGTCTACTGTTCGCAGAACTACTAGTAACACTTAGATAACACAATGAAGAACTACACTGATACTATTTTAAATAAGATTATTCTAAACCAGAATATAGTTATCACAATTATATTTACTGGATCGTGAAATTTTATGAATAAAACTAATATTATTGTGTGATCTTTTATATTTTTAAATTGTTTAGAAGTCTCATATAAATCAAGTTAGAAAAACAAAATAAGGATAACACTCATATCAATTCAATTCCAATATCTATTAGAGTATAGAAATATTTCCACAGCCTGAAAAATGATTTATCATAAAAACGTTACATTGTTTAGTCTAGAGTTCTAACTATATGTATTCCAAATAGACACTGAAATAGGAAGCTACTGAGACATTGTCCCATATGAATAAAACCAGAGCATGGAGCATAAGGTTTTGCTCATGAACAAAAGGTAGAAGCAAAAGCATTTGCTCATTTTTTATGAATAAGCTTTACCTTATACTCTTACCTTATGCTCCTGAACTCTGGAGCAAATGCTCACGTATTTTAAAGATTTTTCATCAGCTGATTCGCTTTTGTAGCCTTACTTTGTTTTTATAGCTCACGGAAGCGCTAAATATGCAAGTAGGGGGCACCGCTTGTGTTTCGTATGCTCTGTTTCCTATTTATGAATAGAGTTTTAGGTTAGTTGAGTTTAGAATTTTGAAATAATAGCGTGAAAAAATGTCATCTCAATAATAATCATCAGCATATTCTTGTAATATCAATAGCCTTCTTATAATCGTCTACACTCTCATCTTTTTAAATGCCTATTTCCTATTTTGTGATGGCTATCTTTATATAGTTCTATCTTTTGTATTTATTGTTTTGTAGGGATAATGGTGATATACATGGTGATTATTAATTATGGTAAAATAATTTAATACGTAATAGTAGAGGTGAAAATAAGTTCTTATAAACATATATCCATAAACGCTTCATTAGCGAGCTATACAGAGTGAAAGATTTCGCCCGGAATTCAGTTCCTCTGGTGAAATATACCGATGCTGAATTTTTTGGGGACTAGTTTTTAAAAAAACTTATGCTGGATTCATATGGAAAAATATCTGAAAAATTGAATAAAACTAGTCTGGAAGCTGTAGTGTGAGTAGTATTTGAGAAAAAAAGTTGAAATATGCAAAAAATCTAACTAGAAAAACACAGACTTCTACGTTTGATGCCCAATAACTTTCTTTAATGACCAGTAAACAAATATTTTTCGCAAAAAAAATTGTAGAGAATTCTATTCTGAAAATAATTATGTAAGCTGTGTAAACTAAATTGAATAAAAGTTGAATAAAATGTATTCTTATGTAGTGCATTACACCACAAAAATTTGCTGTTTTATGAGGAGAGAACTAATAACTCATAGGTTGTAGCTGATTGCAAATAAAATATTCGGTTTTTTATGAAAAGTTTTATTTTTATATGAAAGTAACATATCTAATTGACATTAAACTTATACCAAAAGACTAAAGATGATGTTCAAAGTGACCTCCGTTGTTCTTAATGCATATGTTCAGACGTCTTCCCATCGATTGTCGGACCCGTTCAAATATTCCAAGAGTCTGCTTTATCATTTCTATTCCGTTCAAAATCCTTAATAGGAGTTCTTCAATGGTATCAATCGGAGTATTGTATACTAAGGTTTTCAAGTGTCCTCAAAGATAAAAATCCAAAGGATTTAAGTCTGGTGAACTAGCTGGCCATGGTACTGGCTCACCTCGGCCTATCCATTGATTTGGAAAGCTGTGATTCAGGTGTTCACGAACAGCAACACTGAAGTGTGCTGGAGCTCCATCATGCATAAACCAAATGTTTTGGCGCAACTGAAGAGGTACATCTTCAAGTAAGATCCTCTCTCTTCAATAGCTCCTCTCTCAAAAAGTTTAAGTAGATTATGCCATTAAGCCTGGGAGGAAGCTCGAACAGAAGTAGATATTCTCCTATGATTCCTGCCCAAATGTTTAATGAAAACTGATGTTGTGGATGATTAGGATTGATGGCATGAGGATTCTCATATGCCCAAATATGTTGGTTGTGGACGTTAACGATAGGTGTTCTTGTAAAGTGTGCCTCGTCGATAAATAAAACGGTTGTTAAAAAGTTTGGTTAACAAGTTTTTCTAAAAACCATTGGCAAATACCAGCACGAGGAATACAGTCTCGTGGCAATAGAGTATGAACTTTCTGGAGGTGGTATGGATGTAATTGTTGCTCTTTTAGTATCCTCCAAATAATAGATTGATTGACATTAAACTGCACTGACAATTCTCTCGTGCTCTTCTCTGGATGTTCATAAATTTCATTGAGAACTTGTTCTTCTAACTCAAAAGTCATAGATCGGGGTCTGCCTGCATAAATGTGCTCTTTGGATATCAAAGAACCTGTTTCAGACAGACGTTTATGAATAGTGGCAAAAAACCTTGAACTTGGACATACTCGGTTAGGAAAGTTCTCGTGATACAAACGTCTTGCTTCAGTACTATTACAGTGTCCTATTCCATACATTAAATGCATGTCAGCTAATTCGGAGTTTGAATAATGTCTAAAATTACCTGTCATTTTTAAAAAAGTTAACACTTAACACAAAAGCAAAGTGAAATGGTTACAAATAACTGTTCAATAGATTAAATAAGAAACAGCGCGGTTACAGTAGTCCTAACTTACATTTTGTTGTTTTGTTCAACAGTGAGCTAAAATATTTCTTAAAATAATTTTCAGCTGATAATTTCTTTTGAATATTTTCTTATTTAGAACTAAATAAATCAGCTGTTTTGGAACAGCTGTTATTTAAATCCATGTTTTATTTGCAATCAAACCTATGAGTTATTAGTTCTCTCCTCTTGAATGAAAAAGACTAAGAAATTGTCAAAAAACCACTGATTTATTGATAATTAGAAAGACCGGTTTCGGTTATTACACCATTGTCAATCTCTGATAAGAGTTTATATACTTGATAAACTCTTACGTGATAAACTCTTATCAGAGATTGACAATGGTGTAATAACCGAAACCGGTCTTTCTAATTATCAATAAATCAGTGGTTTTTTGACAATTTCTTAGTCTTTTTCATTTAATTACCACAATATCAACTTCTCAACTACACAAAAAGTTCTCTCCTCATAAAACAGCTTTTTTTATGTAATTTACTACATATTTTATTCAAATTTAGTTTATACAGCTTACATAATTCTTTTCAGAATAAAATTCTCTACAATTTTTATCACGAAAATTTATTTGTTTACTGGTCATTAAAGAAAGTTATTGGGCATCAAACGTAGAAGTCTGTGTTTTTCTAGTTAGATTTTTTGCGTATTTCAACTTTTTCCACAAAAACTACTCACACTACAGCTTCCAGACTAGTTTTATTCAATTTTTCAGATATTTTTCCATATGAATCATGCATAAGTTTTTTAAAAGCTAGTCCCCAAACAATTCAGCATCGGTGTATTTCACCAGAGGAACTGAATTCCGGGCGAAATCTTTCACTCTGTATAGCTCGCTAATGAAGCGTTCATGGATATGTGTTTATAAGAACTTTTTTTCTTATTTTTACCTCTACTATTACGTATTAAATTATTTTACCATAATTAAGAATCACCATGTATATCATGGTTGAATCTAAAAAGAGTTTTATAGTTCTCAACTATTGGTTGTGATCGTATCTGGTATAGTTTCCTCTTCCTCATACGAATTAGTTGTGCCATTTCACTATGAGCAAAAGATGATAAGCTGCTCTAGACTAGACCCACTTTTTTCGAAGCATTTGCTTCAAAAGTTGAGCAAATTCTCTAGTTTATTCATACAATTTTGAGTATAAGCTTTTACTTTTGAGCAAATGCTCAAACTATTTTTTTGATGAGCATGAGCAGAAGGTTTTGCTCACGTTTATTCATAGAAAATGAAGCAAATGCTCCATATTTTAGAAGTATAAGCAAATCCTCAACTTTATTCATATGGCCCATTCATATCAGTAATGTGAACTGCAGGACCCCAAGGACATAATATTCCATATTTGTTGAAATAATCTTATTCTAGATTCCTGTTTAAAATAATTTCAGTTTCTTTGGAATCTACAAACAGCCAAATCTAATCTTTCATCTGACTTCCTATTTCAAGTATTTGAAATACTCAAAATACTCAATACCTTCTTACCAATATTTCAATAGCTTGTTTCCACAACTATTTACTCTTACTTATGTCAGTTTTATGGAAATGTTTTTATTGTATATGAGTTGTGTTAGTATTATTGTAGTGTATATATTATGTGTTCTTACATAATTTCAATGTTTTAAAATAACTATAAAAGTTTTCGTTTAATAATTACTTTGATACATTAGACTTTCGTTTAATATTAATTATTGATTATAAAATTGATCCATTAGAAAATTTAAATTCATTCGTTCAAATTAAGCTCAGTGGTGTAGTAAAATTTCCAACGATGTAGCCTACCTAGAATAGAATGTATTCTAGGTACATTGGTTTCAAGCTTTTAATGGTATGTTATGATTTCGAATTATTGTCGAATTTCTTTGCAGACACAGGTTGGCATTGCTACTAAGAAGTTCCTAATCTACCTACCAATGCTAGAAGATAACAACTATCCTCTGGTGGTGCAAGTTGTCAGCTATGCTAAAATACAAGACCTCATTGGACTTATATCCTGGCAGTGTTCATCAGAGTATCCAGATGTTGTCTTTAAGTGAGTATATCCAGATTCAAACAGAATATTTATTATTGAACAGCAACAGTTTTCATAAAAAATAATTTGCTAGAAAAAGGTGTTAAAATATAACTTTTACACTTGAACTTGAGTTTTAAATGTAATAGTTAATATACCAATTATGTAAAAAAAAAAACAATTGAACTGCTGCCTGCTATTTTTCCAAAGCTTCCTTGTTGTTATGCATTCAGCGCTCTTTGAGCCGCTCAGTCTCCTCCAGCCGCTTGTACCGTAAACATGTAGTTTGATAGTTTCAATAAACGCTCTTTATTCTTCCGTACTCGTTTCTATTATCATTAACTTCTATTATTAATAACAATAGAAAGGAGAATAATCAATAACTATTCCGTTATACTCCGATTCTATCACCCATTCACAAGCATCGATCTTATCTGGGCATCATCCTCAATTAAAAAAATCTTAAAATCTTGTAATTAATGGTTGTGCCAAGCTTGTATATTTTTCATTTTATTTATGAATCTACCACAATATTAGATAAGCTTCAATACTTTATACATCAACTGAAATATTGTATGCCATATTAATGCATTCAGAATTAAATAACTGCTATACTTTCTTTTAATAATTATAATGAAGGCACAAGAATCTCAGGCAAGAATCTATGGACCTAAACTACGACTAAATGAATGTATTTCCTCCTTGAACGCTTTGTCCGTGCGGAGGGTGGAATAAATTCTAATTTTGAGTGAATTGGAGTTGCATGTTGATGTATGTCATTGCTGTTGTGTTACAGGAGCGTTGAGAATTACAGTCTGTACATGGCAGAGGACGACGGAGAGGTCGATTTCGCCTTTCCTTGTTTGGAGCCCAAAGAGACTGTCGCTAAATTTGGATTTAAGATTTTAGCTCTTGTAGAAAATGACCAAAGTCATGCTAGGCATGAAAGACTATCTACCACGTAAGTATATCTGTTATACAAACTTCTATTATATAAATTCTCCAATGATTTTCATAATACAGTAACATACTTTCAATATCATAAAGCACGAAATATACTTGCAATATTTTCTACAATATAGTACGTACTTATAACAACAGTCAACCCGGAGTAAAAATGTGCGGCCACTGCTGATCGCAGTACCTATCACGTGTTTACTACAGTTGTGTAGCCTACTTTTCTATTCATCTATGGGCCGCTTGAGTTTCCATGAAAAATTAATACAATTATATAAGTTTCCATAATCAAAATATTATCTTTAAAATCATTTCAGGAAATTTCACAGAATAGACAATATTGTAAAAATTGTATTGAGAACTGTGCAAGCAATCTGTTTTAGCTTATGATTTTTTCTATTACAGTAGTTTGCTTTGCAAATTTTACCAGTCTAATATAAAATTTAAATAAAAATCATGTAATTTATATTGTGTGAGATCTTTGAAAACATTTTACAATTCTCATTCTAAAAAATTATCAAGCTTTTTTCAAAATTGAAATGAAAGAATTTGAGTTGATGTTTTGTTTTTTACAGACACATACTGGTAGATAAGTGCGATGATGCCAGTAGTTCATCTCTAGCCAAAGGTAATAGTTTATTCAACACTCATTTGTCATTCTTGATTAAAAACTCCAATGATGCAAAATGGAAATGTATTTAGTTCCGTACCGTACTACAGTATCACGTGGGAATAGTTGGAGGACACAAAATAATAATGTAATAGGAATACATTTATTCAATTCAGTCTTAGGAAGAGTAGACAGAAGCCATGAGTTTTGTGCTAAAGTTTTGGCTTTCAATCGCTTGACAAACTCTTGAGTGATGTTCTGATGTCCATGAAAGACATTTGTCAAAATCACTATTACGATTATTTATAATTTTAGTCAGAGCAATTTATATTTTTCAACGTGTTGTTGTTCTACGTTTGATCTAATTTTGTTAGATCTCATGAAATTTAATTTATATTTGTCAATGTGTTGGTTTTTTAAACTATTTGTTTTATCTGACTTCGATTAATTTTGATTATTACTAATAAATGTTTTGAATGTGTTTTAGGTAAAGCGTTCAACGAAAATAACCAACAAACTGATGGAGGGTATATGGAGCGTGTGCAGGGGGACATGAATGCTATTGACGCTACTCTGTTCCAATCGTTTCAAGTGTATATATTAGGTACTGTTAGGAGAAACTTAGTGCATTTAGGTGAGAATAATCCACTTACTATAGTTTAATTATAGTGCATTGCATGATTTATTGACCGAGAGAAGTGAGGTCTAAGATTCAAGTCGACGGTTTTGCATTTCTCTTTATGTTTGAATGTTTATATGTTGCGCATTAACAGCGGAACGCAGCAATAGATTTTCATGAAATTTGACAGGTATGTTCCTTTTTGAATTTTGCGTCGACGTATACATAAGGTTTTTTTAAAATTTTGCATTTTAAGGATAATACAAAAGAAAAAGGAGTTTCCTTCGAACACCAATATTACCGTAAAAATCAGACTATAGAATTATTCATCATAAATCAGCTGTCCAGTGGACTATAATCATAGAAAAACGATAGCACTATTGTTTAAACTTACGCTATTGTTTCTCTATGCTATAATACTACCCGTTCAAAAACATCGAACATCTTGTGGAGTATAATACTACCCGTTCAAAAACATCGAACATCTTGAAAATGTATCTTTCCATCAACGATAGTAGACAGTATTGTCTACTAACTTTGTCTTTCCATAAGCTGAGGCCATGATTCTAGTTTGGAGTTATTGATAGGTAAGGAAAGTATTGCTTTCCGAAACAAATTAAGGTACCCCAATTTCCAAATTTCTAAACGTTTCAAGGTCCCATGAGTCCAAAAAAGTGGTTTTTGGGTATTGGTCTGTGTGTGTGTGTGTGTATGTATGAGTGTATGTGCGTCTGTGTACACGATATCTCATCTCCCAATTAACGGAATGACTTGAAATTTGGAACTCAAGGTCCTTATAGTATAAGGATCCGACACGAACAATTTCGATCAAATGCAATTCAAGATGGCGGCTAAAATGCCGAATATGTTGTCAAAAACAGGGATTTTCGCGATTTTCTCGAAAACGGCTCCAACGATTTTGATCAAATTTATACCTAAAAGTCATTGATAAGCTCTATCAACTGCCACAAGTCATATATCTGTAAAAATTTCAGGAGCTCCGCCCCATCTATGCAAAGTTTGATTTTAGATTCCCAATTATCAGGCTTCAGTTACAATTTAAACAAAAAATTTCAAGTGAAAAAGATTGAATATAAAAATCTCTACAATTAATGTTCAGTAACATTTTCACTTAAAATTGAAAATAAACTCGAAGTTCGAGAAAATAAGATTATTCAATTGGCAAACTGTTGGCAAGGGTTGATTCTATTAAATCATTCAATATGAAGAGATAGCAGACATCATGTGTCTGCAGCGTTATTGTCCTGTCACCAGCTGGCTTAGATCTTCGATCTTAGATTAGACTTTAGATGCGCGTGAACACTAGCGTCAGTTGATCAGTTTTCATAACGGCAAGGAAAGTTGTGTGAGTGCGCCACACTAGATTTTTTACATTTTTCTTTTTTAATCTGATGATTAAAATTGCAACAAATATTATTGAAAAGAAATTGATTTCTAAAATTATGAAAAGTGAGAAATGAAGTTTGTAGGAAATCAGCATTATGGTAGTTTATTTTGTTAATTTCAACACACCGATTTTTCGCCAACACAACAACACAGAGTGTTCTCTGATGGGTTAATTGGATTGGCGTATCGACGGCAGCCAAAACTGATAACAGCGCTCACACTCACATTCCGGGACGACACGCCACGGTACGATAGGACAGAAAGCACTTTGTTTATTTAGGATATTTTGAGACATTTTAAATTGATAAATTATTTATTAATTTATGAGAAAATATAACAACAGGTCAATGTAACTTACTGTTCACAGAACTACTAGTAAATATATTTTCGGCCCTAGGTGCGAAATATACTATTGTTTATTGTTTATGTTTGGAATAGACCTGCTATTACTTTTTGATACACTACTTGAAAAAATATTGTTTATTCATTTTTTGACAAATATATTGTTATAGAACAAGTGATGTTGATACTCTAATGTATTAATGTAATGTATTTTTAATGTTGTCACTTACACATTTATTTCAAAAATGAGGTTTTACTTCTCATGCCACAATAAAGTCCGTGCAAACCTTAGTTTACAGTACGGGGCTTTATAACCAATGTAATTTCTTACTAGAATAGGAGCTCACTGTTGCCGTTTTTATGATGATTCTATCAGAATGATCTACTCTTTTTTCACTCCTTCACAAAATTACTTCATATGCTTTTTCTTGAATCTGGTATCACTCTACTCCATTATAGCTATGCTGCAATTCAAGTTTTGTATAGTGAATTTTCTAAAAGTTGTTATATTTTCACTTCCAAGAATCTCATAAACTAAAACTGGATAGTTCAGATAGAATTAATGGACTTCACACCATTGGCTGAGAGAACCGAACAATAATTGGATTATTGTACTATTTTGATTAATAATCTATTTTGGAATTGTTTAAGGTATATCTGGAGAGAAAGTGGAATTTTATCCGGCTGTAAATCAGCGTTCAAGTGCCAGGTTTAAATGGGCGCAACAAAAAGCGGCCCGATATCATATGGACTCAATAGTGGCGTGTGATCTTACTGAGACCAAGTCAAATAAATCAAACTTTAGGTGAGAAAGTAATTCAACAACGCTTTTATTTTAAAGATTTATTCGCACATATCAGTATCAGTGTCCTGTTCGAGTTCGGTTTAATGAAAATATTCTTTCCATGACTCGCTCGGCCGGCTGAGTGGGAATAGTCTCATAAGAAACAATGGATGGAATATTTTCACTGTAACGGACACGGTCTCTGATACTGATATTTGAGAATCCAGATATATGGTGTGCAATATGCGTATTCTTATGACGTTTTGAACTATTTTCACTAGAAAAGTCGTTCTACTCGCTTAAAATCTGTAGGTACCTATTGAACATAGCTATTATATATCTCACAAATTATATTTTAAAGTAGGTTGACTTAGAATTTTTATTTTCTTCTTGATATAGTTAGTATCATGCCAATAACAAGCAGGAACATGAGACTAATTCCTATTTCTGTAGCGACCTCAGTACCTCTTACCTGTTGCTCTGCCGTGCAGTGACTTTCCGCATATTTTATTGTTCAAAGCTCATCTTTGAAACAAAAATTAGATTAAGTTAATTATTCATTTATTCATCAATACAATCACAAATCATAATCTATAGTATGACTGAGCTTTGTGAAAATCACAAAGATTGCGCTGGGCTGGTCATGTAGAGAGAATGGCTGACCATCGAATGTCAAAATCAATTTATAAGGCCAGGATGGAGGGTAGAAGACGGCAAGGGAGGCCACGCAACCGATGGAGAGATGAAGTTGAGGATGGAGGCATGTGGCCTTGATGTGTGGAGGGCTCTAGTAAGAGAGGCTAAAGCTCACATCGAGCTGTAATGCCAGTAGAAGATGAATGAGCAAGAGCAACAGGCCTTGCCCAAAACTGCCCTACTCCCAAATTTTATAAATACAGTAGTTAAATTTCCAAAAAATAGGTTATATTTTCACTGCTAAAAATTTGAGTCCAATTATATTTTCATAAGTATAAATGCCGCGCAGTTGAAAAAGTTGTGTTGATTGGTGGAATCCATATACGTTTTTAATAATATGATGCATGGTGTTATTTTCATATCGTTGGTTAGAAAAACATATTTACTGTTGGCGCTCCTAAAACAGCTGCAATTGTAATTGGACAGGCTAGTGTACGATCAGATGACGGGGGAGGGACCCGTGTTTAAGCACCACGACTTCGAGGTGGAGCAACGCACGGCCAAGGAGATCGTGCAGAAGGTCAATCACATCCTCGACCTGAGGCCCTCGTCAGCCCGCAGAAAAGAGTACCTCGCTCTCAGGGAGCACAAGTCGCATCGCAAGAAGAGCTTTCCGCACAGTCTAGTTCCCAGATGATTAGAGCTAGTCATTAGCTATTACTCTCAACTATCCTACACATTGTCATATCTTCTTCATTTCAACTTACTAGCATTGCTGTAACGATTTTATCGG